>NW_016822294.1:7545-37825 GCF_001698545.2 Rhinopithecus bieti | reverse complement strand
TACCCCTCACTTTCAGGCACCCCAATCAGACGTAGATTTGGTCTTTTTACATAATCCCATACTTCTTGCAGGCTTTGTTCATTTCTTTTTCTTCTTTTTTCTTTTGGTTTCTCTTCTCGCTTCATTTCATTCATTTGATCCTCAATCGCTGATACTCTTTCTTCCAGTTGATCTAGTCTGTTACTTAAGCTTGTGCATTTGTCACGTATTACTCGTGTCATGGTTTTCATCTGTCAGTTCCTTTATGATCTTCTCTGCATTAATTATTCTAGTTGTCAATTCTTCCACTCTTTTTTCAAGATTTTTAGTTTCTTTGCGCTGGGTACGTATTTCCTCCTTTAGCTCTGAGAAGTTTGATGGACTGAAGCCTTCTTCTCTCATCTCATCAAAGTCATTCTCCGCCCAGCTTTGACTTATTGCTGGCGATGAGCTGCGTTCCTTTGCAGGGGCAGATGCGCTCAAAAAGAGTGTTTTCAAACTGCTGCATCAAAAGAAAGTTTAACTCTGTGAGATGAAACCACCTAGCACAAAACAGTTTCACAAATAGCTTCTTTATAGGTTTTACCTGGGGATACTCTGATTTTCTCCCTAGTCTTCAATGGGGAATGAAATGATCCTTGACAGATTCTACAAAAAGAGTGTCTTCAACCTGCTGAATCAAAAGAAAGGTATAGCTCTTGGAGATTAATCCATACATTCCAACACAGTTTCACACACAGCTTCTATATAGATTTTATCTGGAGATATTCAGTTTTCCCCATAGGCCTCAATGGACTCCACAACGCCCCTTCACAGATTCTACACAAAGAGTGTTTCCAACCCAGCGAATTAAAAGAAAGTTTAATCTCTGGGAGATTAATCCACACATCACCAACCAGTTTCACAGATAGTTTCTTTCTGTTATTTTTCTGGGAACATTCAGTTTTTCCCCATAAGCTTCAAAGGTCTCCTCAATGTCTCTTCACAGATTCTACAAAAAGAGTGTTTACAACCTGCTGAATCAAAAGACAGGTTGAACATAGTCAGATGAATTCACACATCACCCAGAAGTTTCACAGATAGCTTCTTTCCAGTTTTTATAGGAGAATATTCAGTTTTCCCCAGAGGCCTCAATGGGCTCCTGAATTCCCCTTTGTAGAATCTACAAAAACAGTGTTTCCAACCTGTTGAATCAAAAGAAAGGTTTAACTATTTGAGATGAATCCACAAATCACCAAGAAGTTTCACAATAGTTTCTTTCCATTTTTTATCTGGGGATAATGGGATTTCCCCATAGGCCTCAATGGAGTCCAAAATCTCCCTTCACAGATTCTACAAAAAGAGTGGTTTTAACCTGCTGAATCAAAAGTGAAATTTAATTCTGTGGCATAAATCCACACATCACCAAGCAGTATCACAGATAGCTTCTTTCTAGTTTTTATTTTGAGATATGTGGTTTTTCCCCATAGACCCCATTGGGCTCCCAAATGTCTCTTCACAGATTCTACATAAAGAGTGTTTCCTATCTGCTGAATCAGAAGAATGGTTTGAACCTGTAAGATGAATTTACAAATCAAAAAACAGTTTCACAGATAGCTTATTTCTGGTTTTATCTGGGGATATTCAGTTTTTCCCCATAGGCCACAATGAGCTCCCAAATGTCCCTTCGCAGATTCTACAAAAAGAGTGTTTCCAGCCTGCTGAATGAAAAGATAGGTTTACTTCTGGTGGAACTCTGTGTAGATACACACATCACAAAGCATTTTCACAGATAGCTTCTTTCTAGTTTTGTTCTAGGAATATTCTGTTTTCTCCTGTAGGCCTCAATGGACTTTAAATTGTCCCTTTTCAGATACTTCAAAAAAAGTTTGCAACCTCGTGAATCAAAAGAAAGGTTTAGCTCAAGTAAGATTAATTGGCACATAACAAAGCAGATTCACAGATAGTTTCTTTAGAGTTTTATCTGGGGATATTAGGCTTTTCTCATAGGCCTCAATGAACTCCCAAATGTCCCTTTGCAGATTCTACAAAAAGAATGTTTCCAACCTTCTGAATCAAAAGTAATGTTTAAGTATGTGAGATGAGTAGACACATCATGAAGCAGTTTCGCAGTTAGCTTCTTTCTAGTTTTTATCTGGGGATATTCGGTTTTTCCCCTTATGCCATAATGGACACTTAGGTTTCCCATCACAGATTCTATAAAAAGTGTGTTTCCAACTTGCTGAATCAAAATAAATGTTTAACTTTGTGAGATGAATCCACACTTCACAAAGCAGTTTCAGAAATAGTTTCTTCCTAGTTTTTATCAGTGGATATTCAGTTTTTCTCCATAAGCCTCAAAGGGCTCCCAAATGTCCATTTGCAGATTCTGCAAAAGAGTGCTTCCAACCTGTTGAATCAAAAGAAAGGTTTAACTCTATGTGATCAGTCCACACATCAAAAAATAGATTCACAGATAGTTTATTTTCAGTTTTTATCTAGGGATATACTGTTTTTTCACATTGACCCCAAAGGCCTCCCAAATGTCTCTTTTCAAAATCTGCAAATGGAGTATTTCCAAACTCCTGAATAAAAATAAAGCTTTAATTCTGAGAGAGGAATCCACACATCACAAAGCAGTTTCATAGATCTTTTATTTAGTTTTTATGTGGGGATATTTGCTTTGTCCCCATCGGCATCAATGGGATCCTAAATGTCCCTTTGCCGATTATTCAAAAAGAGTGTTTCCAAACTGCTGAATCAAAAAATGTGTTTAGCTCTCATGGATGACTCCACACATCAAAAAGCAGTTTCATACATAGTTTAATTCTAGTTTTTAATCTAAGGATCTTCTGTTTTGTCTCATAGGCATCAATTGTCTTCTAAATATTCGTTGGCAGAGCCTACAAAAAGAGTGTTTCCAACCTGCTGAATTAAAAGAAAGGTTTAATTCTGTGAGATGAATCCATACATCACAAAGCAATTGAACAGATATTTTATTTTAGTTTTATATGTGAATCTCAGTTTTTCCCCACAGGCCTCAATAGGCTCCCAAATGTACCTTCACAGATTCTACAAAAACAGTGTTTCCAACCTGCAGAAACAAAAGAAAGATTTAACTCTGTGATATGAATCCACATATCACAAAGCAGTTTTGCAAATAGCTTCTTCCTAGTTTTATCTGAGGATATTTGATTTTTACCCATAGTCCTCAAGGGGCTCCCAAATGTCCCTTCACATATTCTAGAAAGAGTGTTTCCATCCAGCTTAATCAAAAGAAAAGGGTCTTTCCTTGAGATGAATCCACACAACACAAGGCGGTTTCACATATAGCTTCTTTCTAAAGTGTTTATTTGGTATATTTGTTTTTTTCCAATAGGCCACAAGGGCTTCAGAAAGGTCCCTTTGCAGATTCCAGAAAAAGGTACTCCCAACCTTCAGAATAAAATAAAGGTTTAACTCTGTGAAATGAATCAACACTTCACCAAGCACTTTCACATACAGCTTCTATCTAGTTTTTATCTGAGGATATTCTGTTTTTTTCCCATAGACTTCAAAGATCACCTAAATATCCCTTCACAGATTCTACAAAAAAAGTGTTTCCAACCTGCTGAATCAAAATAATGTTTTAACTCGGTGAGATGAATCCACCCATCATCAAGCAGTTTCACACATAGCGTCTTTTCAGTTTTTATCTATTGATATTCTGTTTTTTCCATAGGCTTCAATGGGTTCCCAAATGTCTTTTGTAGTTTCTACAAAAGAGAGATTCCAAAATGCTGAATCAAAATAAAGTTTAAACTTTGTGAGTTGAATACACACATCATGAAGCAGGTTCAGAGATACCTTTTTTCCAGTTTTTATCTGCGGATATTTGGTTTTCCCCCATAGGCCACAATGGGCTCCCAAATGTCCCTTCACAGGTTTTACGAAAAAATGTTTCCAACCTGCTGAATCAAAGAAAGATTTACCTCTGTGAGTTGAATCCACATATCACAAAGCAGTTTCACAGATAGTTTCATCTACTTTTTACCTGGGGATATACATTTTTTTCCTATAGACTTTAAAGGGCTTTGAAAAGTTTCTTCACATAGTCTAAAAAAGAGTGCTCCCACCTGGCTGAATCAAAGGAAAGGTGTAATTCTGTGAGATGAATTGACACTTCACAAAGCAGTTTAACAGATAACTTCTTTTTGTTTGTATCTCAGGTTATTCTGTTTTACACTATAGGCCTCAATGGACTCCCCAAGATATTACCAAAAGACTGTTTTCAACCTGCTGAATCAAAAGAAAGGTTTAACTCTGTGAGATATACCCATAGAAAATAAAGCAGTTTCTAGGGCCGGGCGCGGTGGCTCAAGCCTGTAATCCCAGCACTTTGGGAGGCCGAGACGGGCAGATCACGAGGTCAGGAGATCGAGACCATCCTGGCTAACACGATGAAACCGCGTCTCTACTAAAAATACAAAAAACTACCCAGGCGAGGTGGCAGGCACCTGTAGTCCCAGCTACTCGGGAGGCTGAGGCAGGAGAATGGCGTGAACCCAGGAGGCGGAGCTTGCAGTGAGCTGAGATCCAGCCACTGCACTCCAGCCTGGGCGACAGAGCAAGACTCCATTGTAAAAAAAAAAAAAGAAAGAAAGAAAATAAAGCAGTTTCACAAATAGATTTTTTCCAGTTTTTATGTGGGGATACATAGTTTTCTCCCATAGGCTTCAATGGGCCCACAAGTGTCGTTTCTCATATTCCACAAAAAGAGTGTTCACAATCTGCTGAATCAAAATAAAGTTTAAACTTTGTGAGTTGAATGCACACATCACAAAGCAGTTTCACAGATAGCTTCCTTGTAGTTTTTATATGGGGATATTTTGTTTCTCCCCAATGGACAAAATAGGCTCCCAAATATTCTTTCACAAATGCTACAAAAAGAGTGTTTCCTGCTTGCAGGATCAAAAGAAAGGTTTACTTTTGTGAGATGAATCCACACATCGCAAAGCAGTTTCACAGATAGCTTCTTTCCAGGTTTTATCTGGGACTCTTCAGTTTTTGCCATGGGCCAAAGTCAAAATGTCCCCTCACATATTTTACCAAAAGGCTGTTTCCACTCTATTGAATGAAAGGAAAGGTTTAATTCCATGAGATGAATACACATATCACCTAGAAGTTTCACACATAGCTACTTTCTATTTTTTATCTCAGGATATTCGGATTTTCCCCATAGGCACCAATGGGCTCCAAAATGTCCCTTTGCTGATTCTACAAAAAAGTGTTTCCAAGCTGCTGAAACAAAGGAACGTTTTAACTCTCTGAGATGAATCCACATATCACAAAGCAATTTCACACATTGCTACTTTCTAGTTTTCATGTTCAGATAAACTGTTTTCCTTATAGGCCACAATGGGCTCCTGAATATTCTTCACAGATTCTACAAAAATAGGGTTTCCAACCTCCTGAATGAAAAAAAATAGTTTTATATTCATGAGATGAATCCACACATCACAAAGCAGTTTCACACATAGCTTCTTTCTAGTTGTTATCTGGGGATATTGTTTCTTCCCATAGGCCTCAAAGTAATCCCAATGCCCCTTTGCAGATTCTACAAAAATAGTGTTTCCAATCTGTTGAATCAAAAGAAAGGCTTAAACCTTTGAGATGAATCCACACATCACAAAGCAGTTTGACAGATAGCTTCTTTCTAGTTTTCATCTGGGAAGATTTGGTTTTTCCCCATAGGCTTTAATGGACTCCCAAATGTCCCTTCACAGATTCTACAAAAAGAATGTTTCCAACATGCTGAATCAAAAGAAAGGTTTAACTCTGTGCATTGAATCCACACATCACAAACCAGTTTCACAGATAGATTTTTTCTAGTTTTTATCGGGAAATATTCAGTTTTTTCAAACAGGCCTCAATGGGCTCCTAAATATTTCTTGGCGAATTCTACAAAAGAGTGCTTCCGAACCGTTGAATCAAAAGAAAGCAAAGGTTTAACTCTGTTAGATGAATCCACATATTGTAAAGTACTTGCACAGATAGCTTCTTTCTAGTTGTTATCTGGGGATATTTTCGATTTTTCTCCATTGGCCACAATAGGCTCCCAAATATCCCTTCACTGATTCTACAAAAAAAGTGTTTCCAACTGCTGAATGTAAAGAAAGCTTTAACTCCATGAGATTAATCCACACATCACAAAGCAGTTTCACAAATATCTTCTTTGTATTTTTTATTGAGAATATTTGTTTTTTTCCCATAGGCCCCAATGAGCCTCCAAGGGTCCCATTGCAGATTCTACAAAAAGAATGTTTCCAACCAGCTAAATCAAATGAAAGCCTTCACTCTGTGAGATTAATCCTCAGATTACAAAATACTTTCACATATACCTTCTTCCTACTTTTTATCTGGGGATATATGGGGGTTTTTTAATAGACCACAGTGAGTTCCCAAATGTCCTCTCACAGATTCTACAAAAGGAGTTTTTCTAACCTCCTGAACCAAAAAATATTTGAACTCTATGAGATAAATCCACATACAACCAAGCAGTTTAGCAAATGCCTTCTGTGTAGTTTTAATCTGGGAATATTCGATTTTTTCCCCATTGGCCACAATGGACTCCAAAATGTCCCTTCACAGATTCTACAAAAAGAGTGTTTCCAAACTGCTGAACCAAAAGAAAATTTTAACTCTGTGAGATTAATCTAGAAAACACAAAGCAGTTTCACAGATAGCTTCTTTCGAGTTTTATCTGGGGATATTCAGTTTTCCTCAAAGGCCTCAATTGGTTCCCAAATGTTTCTTTGCAGATTCTAGAAAAGTGTTTTTCCAAACAGCTGTGTCAAAAGAAAGTTTTAACTCTGTAAGAATAATCTACACATCACAAAGCAGTTTTACAAATACCTTCTTTGTACTTTTTATCTGGAGATATTTGTTTTCTTCCCATATGCCCCAATGGGCTCCCAAAGATCCCATCACAGATTCTACAAAAAGAATCTTTCCAATCAACTAAAACAAATAAAAGGCTTCACTCTGAGATTAATGCTCATGTCCAAAGCAGTTTCACAGATAGCTTCTTTCTACTTTTCATCTGAGGACATTCAGTATTTTTCCATAGGCCCCAATAGGCTCCTAATGTCTCTTTGCGGATTCTACAAAAAAGTGTTTCCAACTACTGAATCAAAGAAAATTTTAACTCTGTGAGGTGAATCTAGAGAACACAAAACAGTTTCACAGATACCTTCTTTTGAGTTTTTATCCATGGATATTCAGAATCCACACATCATAAAGCAGTTTCACAGGTAGCTTCTTTCTAGTTTTTACGTGGGAATATTCAGTTTCTCCCCATAGGCCTCTAATACGATCCCACATGTCCCTTTGCAAATTCTGAAAAAAAGTGTTTCCATCTTGCTGAATCAAAAGAGAGGTTTACCACTGTAAGATGAATCCACAAATCAAAAATCAGTTTCACAGATAGCTTCTTTCCAGTTTTTATGTGGGGATATTCAGTTTTTTTCATTAGGCCTCAATGCTATCTCAAATGTCCCTTCTGAGATTCTACAAAAATGTTTACAACCAGCCGAATCAGAAAATGTTTTAACTCTATGAGATGAATCCACACATCATCAAGCAGTTTCACAAATATCTTCTTTGTAGTTTTATCTGCTGATAATTCGTTTTCCCCATAGGTGACAGTGAGCTCCCAAATATACCTTCACAGATTCTATCAAAAAAGTGTTTCCAAACTGCTGAATTGAAAGGAAGTTTTAAGTCTGTGAGATGAATCCGGACAACACAAAGTAGTTTCACGGATACATTCTTTTGAATCTTTATCTGCATATATGTTGTTTTTCCCCATAGGCCTCAATGGGCTTCCAAATGTTTATTTGCAGATTCTAGAAAAAGAGTTTTCCAAACTGTTGAGTTAAAAAAAAAGCTTAACTCTGTGAGATGAATCCACACATCAAAAGCAGTTTCACAGATAGCTTCTTCTTAGTTTTTATGTAGGAATATTTGGTTTTTTTCCCCATAGACCTCAATGTGATCCCAAATGACCCTTTGCAGATTCTTTAAAAAGAGTGTTTCCATCCTGCTGAATCAAAGGAGAAGTTTATTTATCTCTGTGAGGTGAATCCACACATCAAAATACAGTTACACAGATAGCTTCTTTCTAGTTTTTATCTGGGGATATGTGTTTTTTTCACTTAGGCCCCAATGGGCTCCCAAATGTACTTTTGCAGATTCTTCAAAAAGAGTGTATCCAACCAACATAATCAAACGAAAGGCTTAACCTTGTGAGACGAATCTGCACATCACAAAGCAGTTTCACAAATACCGTCTTTGTAGTTTTTATCTGGGGATAATCGTTTTTTCCCCATAGGCCCCAGTGGGCTCCCAAATGTCACTTCACAGATTCTACAAAAAAGGTGTTTCCAAATTGCTGAGCCAAAAGTAAGTTTTAACTCTGTGAGATGAATCTGGAGAACACGAAGCAGTTTCACAGATACATTCTTTCGAGTTTTTGTCTGTGGATATTCAGTTTTTCTCCAAAGGCCTTCTTGGACTCCCAAATGTCCCTTCACAGATTCTAAACGAAGAGATTTTGCAATCTGCTGAATCAGAATAAATATTTAACTCTGAGAGATGAATCCACACATCACAAAGCAGTTTCAAGTTTTTATTGGGGGATATTTGTTTTTTCTGCATATGCCTCAATGAGATCCTAAATGTTTCCTCACAGATTCTACAAAAAGAGTGTTCCAAACCTGTAGAATCACAGAGGAAGGATTAACTTTGTGAGATGAATCCACATATAAGCAAGCAGTTTCACAGATAGCTTATTTTGAGTTTTTTTCTGAGGAGATTCCGTTTTGCCCCATAGGCCTCAAAGGACTCCTAAATGTTCCTTCACAAATTCTACAAATTGAGTGTTTTTAACTTGCTGAATCCAAGTAAAGTTTTAACTCTGTGAGGTGAATCTACAGAAAACAAAGCAGTTTCACAGATAACTTCTTTTGAGTTTTATCTAGGGATATTTGGTTTTCCTCACAGGCCTCAATGGGTTCCAAAATGTTTCCTTGCAGATTCTAGAAAAGAGTTTTCCAAATTGCTGTGTCAAAAGAAAGGTTTATCTCTGTGAAATGAATCCACACATCATGAAGCAGTTTCACAGATAATTTCTTCTAGTTTTTAAGTGCAGATATTCCTTTTTTTATTAGACCTCAATGCAATCTGAAATGGCTCTTCTCAGATTCTATAAAAATCGAGTTTACAACCTGCTGATTCAGAAAAATGTTTTAATTCTATGAGACGAACCCACAAGTCATGAAGCAGTTTCACGAATACCCTCTTTGTAGTTTTTATCTGGGGATATTCAGTTTCTTTCCATAGGCACCAGTGGGCTCCCAAATGTCACTTCACAGATTCTACAAAAAAAAAAAAAAAGTGTTTCCAAACTACTGAATCAAAAGAAAGCTTTAACTCTGTGAGATGAATCTACAGAACACAAAGTAGTTTCACAGAGAGTATCTTTCAAGTTTTATCTGGGGATATTCTGTTTTCCCCATAGGCCTCAATAGGCTCCCAAATGTTTCTTTGCAGATTCTAGAAAAAGAGTTTTTCCAAACTGATGACTCAAATCAAAAATTTAACTCTGTGAGATGAATCCACACTTCACAAAGCAGTTTCACAGATAGCTTCTTTCTAGTGTTTATGTGGGGATACTTGGTTTCTCTCCATAGGCCTTAATGTGATCCCAAACGTCCCATCGCAGATTCTATAAAAACAGTGTTTCCATCCTGCTGAATCAAAAGAGAAGTTTATTTATCTTTGTGAGGTGAATCCAAATATCAAAATGCAGTTACACAGATAGCTTCTTTCTAGTTTTTATCTGGGGATATTCGGTTTTTTTGCATAGGCCTCAATGGGCTTTCAAATGTATCCTCATAGATTCTACAAAAAGACTGTTTCCAACCAGCAGAATCAAATGAAAGGGTAACTCCATGAGATGAATCCACACATCACAAAGCACTTTCACAGATACCGTCTGTAAATGTTTTATCTCGAGATATTTTTGTCTCTGTAGACCTCAATGTGATCCCAAATGTTCCTTCACAGATTGTACAAAAAGAGTGTTTTCCACCTGTTGAAACAAAAGAAAGGTTTAACTTTGTGAGATAAATCCACCCATAACCAAGCAGTTTCACAGACAGCGTTTTTTTTTTAAGTTTTTATCTGGAAATATTCTGGTTTTCCCCATAGGCCTCAATAGGTTCTAAAATGTCCCTTTGCAGATTCTACAAAAGGAGTGTTTCCAACCTACCGAATCAAAAGAAATGTTCAACTCTGTGAGATGAATCCACACATCACAAAGCAGTTCCACAGATAGCTTCTTTCTAGTTTTTATCTGGGGATATTCAGTTTCTCCCCATAGGCTTCAATGGGCTCCAAAATATTCCCTTGCATATTCTACAAAAAGAGTGTTTCCAACTTTCTCAATCAAAAAAATGTTTTAACTCTATGAGATTAACTCTATGAGATGTCACAAAGCACTTTCACTGACAGCTTCTTTCTAGTTTTTATATAGGTATATTTTGTTTTTTCCCATAGGCCTCAATGGTCTCCAAAATATCCCTTTGTTAATTCTATAAAAAGTGTGTTTCCAAAACACTGAATCAAAAGAAAGGTTTCACTCTGTGAGATGAATCCACAGAGCACAAAGTGGTTTCAAAGATAGCTTCTCTCTAGTTTTTATCAGGGGACATTCAGTTTTTCTGGATAGGTCACAACTGGTTCTCAAATGTCCATTTGCATATTTTACACAAAGAGTGTTTCCAACCAAGTAAATAAAAAGATAGGTTTAACTCTCTAAGATTAATCCACACATAATCAGGCAGTTTCACAGGTAGCTTCTTTCTAGCTTTTATTGGGGGATATTTTGTTTTCTCCAGAGGCCTCAATGTTTTCCCAAATGTTGCTTCAGAGATTCCACACAAAGAGTGTTTTTAACTTGCTCAAGCAAAAGAAAGGTTTACCCCTGTGAGATGAATCCACATATTGCAAAGCAGGTTCCCAGATAGCTTCTTTCTAGTTTTTATCTGGGGATATTTAGGTTTTTCCCTATATGCCTCAATGCGATCCCAAATATTTCCTTGCATATTCTACGAAAGAGGGTTTGCAAGCTGTTGAATAAACAGAAAAGATTTACTGTGTGAGACAAAAACACACATAACCATGTAGTTTCACAGATTGCTTCTTTCTAGTTTTATCTGAGGAAATTCAATTTTCCTTACAGACCTCAATGGGCTCCCAATTGCCCCTTCACAGTGTCTTCAAAAGAGTGTTTCCAACCTGCTTAATCAAAAGAAAGATTTAACCCTTGTGACATGAATCCACACATCACAAAGTTTTACAGGTGGTTTCTTTTTAGCTTTTACCTACGGATATTAAGTTTCTTCCCCTAGGCCTCAGTGGGCTCCCAATGTCCTTTCACAGATTCTATTAAAAGAGCGTTTCCAACCTGCTGAATCAAAAGAAAGTTTCATTTTGTGAGATAAATCCACACATCAGAAAGCAGTTTCACAGAAAGCTTATTTCTTGTTTTTATCTGGGGATATTCTGTTTGTCCTCATAGGCCTCGATGGGATCTCAAATATCCCTTCTCAGATTCTACATAAAGAGTGCTTCCAACCTGCTGAATCAAGAGAGGTTTAGCTCTTTGTGATGAATCCACACATCAGAAAGGACTTTCACAAATATTTTCCTTCCAGTTTTTATAGGCGATATTTTGATTTTTTCCCACTGGCCACAATAGGCTCCCAAATATACCTTTGCAGATACTACAAAAAGTGTTTCCGACCAGTTGAATCAAACGAAAGGCTTCACTCTGTGAGATGAATTTTCACATCACAAAGCAGTTTCACAGATAGCTTCTTTCTAATTTTTTTCTAGGGATATTCGTTTCCAGTCCCCCACCCCTGTAGTCCACAATGGACTCCCAAAAGTCCTTTAGCAGAAACTACAGAAAGAATATTTTCTTCCTGCTAAATCAAAACAATGTTTTAACTCTATGAGATGAATCTACACATCACCAAGCAGTTTCACAAATAGCTTCTTTCTAGTTTTTATCTGGGGATATTCTATTTTTTTTTTCCATTTGACTCAATGTGCTCCCAAATGTCTCTTGGCAGATTCTACAAAAAGAGTAGTTTTAACCTGCTGAATTAAAAGAAAGTTTTACCTATGTGAGATAAGCTACATAACACAAAGCAGTTTCACAGATAACTTCTTTAGAGTTTTTATCTGTGGATTTTGTTTTTTCCCCTTACGCCTCAATGGGCTCCCAAATGTTCTTTCACAGATTCTATAAAAAGTGTGTTTCCAACCTGGTGAATAAAAAGGGAGGTTTAACTCTGTGAGACGAATCCACACATCAACAAGCAGTTTCACAAATAGCTTCTTTCTAGTTTTTATCTGGGGCTGTTCAGTTTTTCCCCATAGGCCTCAATGGTCTCCCAAATTTTGCTTGGCAGATTCTACAGAAAGAGGTTTTTTAGCCTGATGAATCAAAAGAAAGTTTTAACTCTGTGAGATGAAACCACATATCGCAAAGCAGTTTCACAGATAGCTTCTTTCTAGTCTTTGTCTAGGGATATTCGGGTTTTTTCCATATGACACAATGGACTCCCAAATATCCCTTTGCAGATTATACAAAAAGAATGTTTCCTACCTGCTGAATCAAAAAAATGTTTTAACTCTATGAAATGAATCTACAAATCACCAAGCAGTTTTACGTATAGCTTGTTTCTAGTTTTTATCTGGATCTATTTGATTTTTTTCCATAGATCTCAGCATGCTCCAAAATGTCACTTGGTAGATTCTACAAAAATTATTCTTAACCTGCTGAATCAAAAGAAAGGTTTACCTATATGAGATGAACCACATAACACAAAACAGTTTCCCATATAACTTCTTTATAGATTTTATCTGGGGATATTTGGATTTTCTTCACAGGCCTCAATGGACTCCCAAATATCCCTTCACAGATTACACAAAGAGAGAGTTTTCAGCCTGTTGAATCAAAACAAATATTTACGTCTGTAAGTTACATCCACACATCACAAAGCAGTTTCACAGATAGTTTCTTTGTAGTTTTTTCTGGGTATATTGGATTTTTCTCCATATGCCTCAATGGGCTCCCAAATGTCCTTCTGCAGATTCTACAAAAAGAATATTTCCAACCTGCTGAACCAAAATGAAAGTTTAAGTTTGTGAGATGAACCACACGTGAGAAAGCAGTTTCACAGAGAGCTTCTTTTAGTTTTATCTGGGGATATTCAGTTTTCCCCATGGGCCTCAACGTTCTCCCAAATGCTGCTTGGTAGATTCTATAAAAAGAGGGTTTTAGCTTGATAAATCAAGGTAATGTTTTAATTCTGTGAGATGAATCCACATATTGCAAAGCAGTTTTGCAGAGAGATTTTTTTTTTCCCTGGGTATTTTCCCCATATGCCTCAATGCTCTCCCAAATATCCTTCCAAAGATTCTACAAAAAGAGTGTTTCCAACCTGCTGAATCAAAAGAAAAGTTTAAGTCTGTGAGATGAATCCACACATCAGCAAGCAGTTTCAGAAATAGCTTTTTTCTACATTTTGTCTGGGGATATTCCGTTTTTCAACATTGGCCTCAAAGGGCTACAAAATGTCCCTTCAGAGATACAATGATAAGAGTGTCTAGAACCTGCAGAATCAAAAGAAAGGCTTAAATATGGAGATATATCACACATCACAAACCATTTTCACAGGTAACTTCTTTATAGTTTTTATCTGGGGATATTCGTTTTTTTCACATAAGTCACAATGGACTCCCAAATATCCCTTTGCAGATTCTACAAAAAGCATGTTTCCAACCACCTGAATCAAAAGAAGGGTCTATCTCTCTTCCATGAATCCACACATCACAAAGCAGTTTCTCAGATAGCTTCTTACTAGTTCTTCTGTGGAGATATTCGATTTTTCCCCAAAGGCCACAATGAGCTCCCAAATGTCCCTTCTCAAGTTCTACAAAAACAGTGTTTACAACACACTAAATCAAAAGAAAGGTTGAACTCTGTGAAATGAATCCACACGTAACAAAGCAGATTCACAGATAGTTTATTTCTAGTTTGTACCTGTGGATATTCGGTTTTTTTTCCATAGTCCTCAATGAGGTCCCAAATGTCCCCTCACCGATTCTTCAAAGGTGTGTTTCCAACCTGCTGAATAAAAACAGAAGTTTAACTCTCTGAGATGAATCCACACATCACCAAGCAGTTTTACAGATAGCTTCTTTCTAGTTTTTATCTGGGGATATTTCTTTTTTTACCACACATGCCTCATTGTGATCCCAAATGTCCCCTTGCAGATTCTACCAAAAGAGCGTCACCAATCTGTTGAATCAAAGAAATATTTAACTGTGTGAGATGAATCCACATATCACCGAGCAGTTTCACAGATAGCTTCTTTCTAGTTTTTCTCTGGGGATATTCATTTTTTTTCCATAGGCCTCATCTTTCTAGTTTGTATCTTAGGATATTCAGTTTTCCCCTATAGGCCTCAATGGGTTTTCAAGTGTCCCTTCACAGATCCTATGAAAAGAGTGCTTCCAACTTGGTGAATCAAAAGTGAGGTTTAATACTGTGAGATGAATCACCACAACACAAGGCAGTTTCACAGACAGCTTCTTTTTAATTTTTATCTGGGGATATTTGTTTTTTCTTCATAGGCCTGATTGGGCTCCCAAACGCCCCTTCACAGATTTTGCAAAAAGAATCTTTCCAACCAGCTTAATCAAATGAAAGGCTTCACTCCATGAGATGAATCTACACATCAACAAGTAGTTTCACAGATAGCTTCTTTCTAGTTTATATCTGGGGATATTTGCTTTTCCCCTGTAGGTCTCCGTGTGCTCCCAAATATTGCTTGGCAGATTCTGCAAAAAGACTATTTCCAACCTTGTGAATCAAAATAAAAGTTTAACTCTGTGAGATGAATCTACACATCAATTAGCAGTTTCACACACAGCTTCTTTCTAGTTTTATCTGGGGATATTTGGTTTTCCCGCATGGGCCTCAATATGCTCCCAAATGTCACATTGCAGATTCTGCAAAAGTGTGTTTTCAAACTGCTGTATCTAAAGAAAGGTTTATCTATTGAGTTGAACCACATAACACAAAGCAGTTTCACAGATAACTTCTTTGTAGTTTTTATCTGGGGATAATCAGTTTTTTCCCATAGGCCTCAATGGGCTCCCAAATGTCACTTTGCAGATTCTGCTAAAGGAGCATTTCCAATCTGCTGAATCAAAAGAAAAGTTTAATTCTGTGAGATGAATCCACATATCACAAAGCAGTTTCAAAGATAGTTTTTTTCTAGTTTTTATTTGACGATATTCAGTTGACCCCATAGGCCTAATGGGCTCCAATATGTCCCTTTGCCAATCATACAAAAAGAGTGTTTCCAACCTGCTGAATCAAAAGAAATGTTTATCTCTGATGGATGGATCTGCACATCACACAGCAGTTTCCCAGATAGATTCTTTCTAGTTTTTATTTGGGGATATTTGATTTTTCCCCATAGCCTTCAATGGGCTTTAAAATGTCCCTGATGCAAAAATTTATTTACAAAAAGAGTGTTTTCCAACTTCCTGAATCAAAAGAAATTTTTAACTGTGTCAGGTGAATCCGACACTCACAAATCAGTTTCATAGAAATACCTCTCTTTCTATTTTTATCTGGGGATATACTGTTCCTCCCCCAACTGGCTTTCAACAAGCTCAAATGGTTTTTTCCTGAAATCTCCAAAAAGTAGTGTTTCCCAATTTGCCAGAAATCAAAAGAAATGTATTAACTCTGAGATGGAATCCACACTCTCAAGAAGTTTCACAGCATACTCTTCTGACTTCTAGATTTTTTCTGGGATAAACTAACTCTGTTTTCCTCCCTATTAGGCCGCTAATGCGGCTGCTGAAACTTATCCTTTGCAGGAGTCTACCAAAATATACAAAATAAGTGTTTCCAATCTGCTGAATTAAAAGAAAGGCTTACTTCTGTGTAATGAATTCACACTAGAGAAAGCAGTTTCACAGATAGCTTCTTTCTAGTTTTTATCTTGTGATATTCGGTTTTTTCCTTTAGGCCCTAATGGTTTCCAAATGTCCCTTCATAAATTTTAACAAAAAGAGTACTTCCAACATGATGAATCAAAAAAAGGTTTTAATTCTGTGAGATGAATCCACATATCCCAATGCAGTTTGACAGATAGCTTCTTTCTAGTTTTTCCCTGGGGATATTCAGTTTGTCCACATAGGCCTCAATGGGCTCCCAAATATCCCTTCACAGATTCTACAAAAAGAGTATTTCCAAACTGCTGAATCAAAATAAATGTTTAACTCTGATGGATGGATCCACACATCAGAAAGTAGTTTCACAGATAGCTTCTTTCTGGTTTTCATCAGGGGATATTCGGTTTTTCCTCTTAGGCCTCAATGAACATTCAAACATCCCTTTGTGGATTCTACTAAAAAAGTGTTTCTAACCTGCTGATCAAAAGAAAGTTTAACTCTGTGAGATAAATCCATGCATCACAAAGCAGTTTCACAGATAGCTTCTTTCTATTTTTTTATCTGGTGATTTTCGGTTTTTCATTATAGGCCACAATGGACTCCAAAATGTCTTTTGCACATTCTTCAAAAGCGAGTTTCCAACCTACTGAATCAAAAGAAAAGTTTATCATTGTGAGATGAATCCAGACATCACAAAACAGTTTCACACATATCTTCTTTCTAGTTTTTATCTGGGGATATTCGCTTTTTTACCATAGGC
This sequence comes from Rhinopithecus bieti, assembly GCF_001698545.2. NCBI lineage: Eukaryota > Metazoa > Chordata > Mammalia > Primates > Cercopithecidae > Rhinopithecus > Rhinopithecus bieti. The sequence continues at coordinate 21,018 of NW_016822294.1, read as the reverse complement.
CTCAATGAGGTCCCAACTGTCCCTTCACAGATTCTACAAAAGCAGTGCTTCAAAACTGATGAATTAAAAGAAAGTTTTACCTCTGTGAGATGAATCCACACATCACAAAGCAGTTTCACAGACAGCTTCTTTCTAGTTTTATCTGGCGATATTCGCTTTTCACTATAGGCCTCAATGAGCTCCCAAATATCCTTTAGGCAATTCTACAAAACCAGTGTTTCCAAATTGCTGAATTAAAAAAAAAAACAGTTTAACTCTGTGAGATGAATCCACACATCACAAAGCAGTTTCACAGACAGCTTCTTTCTAGTTTTTACCTGGGCACCATAAGTCTCAGTGAGCTCCTGTGTACCTTTCCAAATTCTGCAAAACAGTGTTTCAAAACTGCTGAATTGAAAGAAAAGTTTAATTCAGTGAGATGAATCAAAAAATCAGAAAGCAGTTTCAAAGATGTCTTCTTTCTAGTTTTTATCTGGAGATACTCGGTTTGTCACCACAGCCCTCAATACACTCCCAAATGTGCCTACACAGATTCTACAAAAGGGCTTTTTGCAAGCAGCTGACTCAAAAGAGTTTTAACTCTGTGAGATGAATCCATGCATCAGGAAGCAGTTTCACAGATAATTTCTTTCTAGTTTTATTTTGGATATTCACTTTTTCTCCATAAACCTCTATGAGCTTCCAAATGTCCCTTCACATATCCTACAAAAAGAGTGTTTCCAAAGTGTGGAAACAAAAGAAAGGTTTAAATCTGTGAGATGAATCCACACATCAAAATGCAGCGTCACAGATAGCATCTTTCTAGTTTGTATATGGGGATATTGTTTTTCACCATATACCTCAATGAGATCAAAATGTCCCTTCACAGTTTCTACAAAAGAGTGTTTCCAACCTGCTGAATCAAAAGAAATTTTACTTTGTAAGTTGAATCCACACATCACAAAGCAGCTTCTCAGTTATCTTCTTTATAGTTTTACCTGGGGATATTCAATTTTCTCCATAGGTCACAAAGGGCTCCAAGACTTCCCTGCACAGATTCTTCAAAAAGAGTGTTTTCAACCTGCTGAATCACACAAATATTTAATGCTGTGAGATGAATCCACACAACAAACAGCAGTTTCACAGATAGCTTCCTTCTAGTTTTTATGCAGAGATATTCAATTTTTCCTCATAGGCCTCAATGGGCTCCAAAATTTTCCTTCGCAGATTCTACAAAAAGAGTGTGTCCAACCTGTTGAATCAAAACAAGGTTTAATTCTGTGAGATATATCCACACATCACAAAGCAGTTTCACAGATAGCTTCTTTCTAGTTTTTATCTGGAGATTTTGTTGTTGTTGTTGTTGTAAGGTAACAATAGGTTCCCAAATGAACCTTCACAGATTCTACAAAGAGAGTGTTTTAAACTGCTGAATCAAGGAAAGGTTTAACTGTGTTAAATAAATCCACACATAACAAAGTCGTTTCTCATGTGGCTTCTTTCTAGTTTTTATCAGGGGACATTTTGTTTTCCCAATAGGCCTCCATGGGCTCCTTACTGATCTGTGGATTCATCTCATAGAGGTAAAACTTTCTTTTGATTCAGCAGGTTAGAAAGTCTCTTTTTGTAGAATCAGCAAATAGATATTTGAGAGCTCATTGAGGCCTATGGGGAAAAAGCAAGTATCCCCAGTTGAAAACTAGAAAGGAGCTATGTCTGAAAATGCGTGGTGATGTGTGGATAAATCAAACAGAGTTAAATGTTTCTTTTCATTCAGCAGGATGGAAGGACACTTATTTTAGAATCAGCAAAGGCACATTTTAGAGCACATGGATGCCTGCAGGAAAAAAATATCCCTAGATAAAAACTAGAAAGAAGCTATCTATGAAACTGGTTGGTGATGTGTGGATTGATCTCACACAGTGAAACTTTTCTTTTTGATTCATCAGGTTGGAAACATTCTTTTTTGTAGAATCTGTGAGAGGAAATTTGGGAGCCCTTTGAGGCCTATATGAAAAAAAAAGAATAAATAACCTGAGATAAAACTAGAAACAAGCTATCTGTAAAACTGCTTGGTGATGTGTGAATTCATCTCAAAGAGTTAAATGTGTCTTTTGATTGAGCAATTTGGAAACACCCTTTGTGTAGAATCTGTGAAGGAACTTTTTGAAGCCCTTTAGAGCCAATGGGAGAAAAACAAATATCCCAAGATAAAAACTATAGTGATGTTATCTGTTAAACTGCTTGCATAGGCATGGATTCATCTCACAGAGTTAAACTTTTCTATTATTTCAGCAGGTTCAAAAATCTTTTTGTGGCATCTACCAATGTACATTTGGGAACCACTGAGGCCTTAGGGGAAAAACAAAATATCTCCATGTAAAAGTCGAAAAAAGTTATCTGTGAAACTGCTTGGTGATGTGTGGATTCATCTGATACAATTAAACCTAACTTTTGATTTAGTAGGTTGGAAACACTCTTTTTGTAGAATTTGAGATGGAACGTTTGACATTTCATTGAGGACAATGGGGAAAAATAGGATATCCCCAGAAAAAAAACTAGAAGTATCCCCAGAAAAAAAACTAGAAGGAATCTATCTGTGAAACTGCTTGGTGATGTGTGAATTCATCTCACCAAGTTAAACCTTTCATTTGATTTAGCACGTTGGAAACCCTCTTTTTGTAGAATCTGCAAAGGGACATGTGGGAACCCATTGAGGCCTTTGAGAAAAACTGAGTATCCTTAGAAAGAAACTGGAAAGAAGTTATCTGTGAAACTGCTTCGTGATGTGTGGATTCATCTCACACAATGAAACCTAACTTTTGATTCAGGAGGTTGGAAAACCTCTTTTGTAGAATCTGAAAGGAAATTTGGGGCCTATTTGGGCCTATAGGGAAAACAGATTATCTGAATATAAAACTAGAAAGAAATAATCTGTGAAAGTGCTTCATCATGTGTGGATTCATTTCACTGAGTAAAACTTTTGATTCAGCAAGCTGCAAACACTCCTTTTGTAGAATCTGCAAAGGCACATTGAAAAACCCAATGAGGCCTTTGGTAAAATACCAAATATCCCCACATAAAAACTAGAAAGAACCTATCGGTGAAACTGCTTGGTGATGTGTGCATTCAGTTCAGAGAGTTAAACCTTTCTTTTGATTAAGCAGGTTGGAAACACTCTTTTTGTACAATCTGCAAAGGGACATTTGGGAGGCAATTGAGGCCTATGGGGAAAAACTGATATCCCCATATAAAAACTAGAAAGAAGCAACCTGTGAATCTACTTGGCGATGTGTGTATTCATCTCATAGTGTTAAACCTTTCTTTTGACTCAGCAGCTTGGCAATACTCTTTTTGTAGAATCTGTGAAGGGACAATTGGGAGCTTATTGAGGCCTATGGGGAAAAACACAATATCCCCAGATGAAAACTAAAACGAAACTGTCTGTGAAACTGCCTAGTGATGTGAAGGTTCATCTCAAAATGTTAAACCTTTCTGTTTATTCGGCAGATTGGAAACACTCTTTTTGTAGTGTCTGTGAATGGACATTTTGAAGCCCATTAAGGTCTATGGGCAAAAAAGGAATAACCCTAGAGAAAAACTAGAAAGAACCTCTCTGTGAAACTGCTTGTTGTGTGGATTCATCTCACAGAGTGAAAACTTTCTTTGATTCTTTAGGTTTGAAACAGTGTTTTTTTAGAATCTGTGAAGGGACATTTTGGAGTCCATTGACGCTTATGGGGAAAAACCAAATATCTTCAGATAAAAGCTAGAAATAAGCTATCTATGAAACAGCTTTGTAATGTGTGGATTCATCTCACAGATTTAAACCTTTGTTTTAATTCAGGAGGTTGGAAACACTCTTTTTGTACTATCTGTGAAGGGATTTCTCAGATCCCATTGAGGCCTAGGGAGAAAAACTGAATATCACCAGATGAAAACAAGAAATAAGCACTCTGTGAAACTGCCTTATAATGTTTGGATTCAACACACAAAGTTAGAGCTTTCTTTGGAATTAATGTATACAGAATTTATTCCTTCCAGTGAGTTTTTGGTCTCGCTGACTTCAAGAATGAAGTTGCAGTCTCTCGCAGTGAGTGTTACTGTTCTTAAAGATGGTGTGTCCAGGGTTTGTTTCTTCCAGTGTTCAGATGTGTCCAGAGTTTCTTCCTTCTGTTGGGTTCATGGCGTTGCTGACTTCAGGAGTGAGGCCGCAGACTTTCACAGTGAGTGTTACAGCTCTTAAAGGTAGCATGTCTGGAATTGTTTGTTCCACCAGTGGGCTCATGGTCTCACTGACTTCAGGAGAGAAGTCACAGACCTTCACAGTGTTCCAGCTCATAAAGGTAGTATGGACCCAAAGAGTGAGCAGCAGCAAGATTTATTGTGAAGAGTGAAAGAACAAAGCTTTCACAGCATGGAAGGGGACCTGAATGGGTTGCCCCTGCTAGATCAGGTGGCCAGCTTTTATCCCCAGATTAAAACTAAAAACATTTTGTGAAACTGCTTAGTGATGTGTGGATTCATCTCACAGAGTTAAATTTTTCTTTTTATATGACAGGTTGAAAACATTCTTTTGTAGAATAGGCAAAGGGACATTTGGGAGCCCCTTGAGGTCTATGGGGAAATACCAAATATCCCCAGATAAAAAGCAGACAGAACTTATCTGTGAAACTGCTTTGTGATGTGTGAATTTATGTCACAGAGTTAAACCCTTGTTTTCATTCAACAGGCTGGAAACACTGTTTTTGTAGAATCTGTGATGGGATATATGGGAGTTTTTTGTGGCCCATGGGGAAAAACAAAATGTCTTCAGATAAAAACTAGAAAAAAGTTATCTGTCAAACTGCTTTGTGATATGTGGATTTATTTCACAGAGTTAAACCTTTGGTTGATACAGTAGGTGGAAGCACTCTTTTTGTAGAATCTGTGAAGGGACATTTGGGAGTCTATTGTGACCTATGGGGAAAAATAGTATATCAAAGATAAAACTAGAAAGAAGCTATCTGTGAAACTGCTTTTTGACGTGTGGAGTTATCTCATAGATTTAAACCTTTCTTTTGATTCAGTAGGTTGGAAACACTCTTTTTGTAGATCTGAGAAGGGACATTTGGGAGGCTTTTGTGTCATCTGGGGAAAAACTGAATATCCAAAGTTAAACACTAGAAAACAACTTTCTGTGATTCTGCTTTGTGATGTGTGGAATAATCTTGAAGAATTAAACCTTTCTTTTGATTCAGCAGGTAGGAATCGCTCTTTTTGTAGAATCTGCAAAGGGACATTTTGGAACCCATTAAGGCCTAAGGGGAAAAACTGAATATTCCCAGATAAAAACTAGAAACAAGCTATCTGTGAAACTTCTTTGTGATGTATGGATTCATCTCACAGGATTAAACCTTTCCTTTGATTCAGCAGGATGGAAATACTCTTTTTGTAAAAACTGTGAAGGGACATTTGGGAACCAATTGAAGCCTATGAGGTAAACAAAATATCCCCAGATAAAAACTAGAAAGAAGATATCTGTGAAACTGCTTGGTGATGTGTAAATTCATCTCAGAGTTTAACGTTTCCTTTCATTGAACAGGTTGGAGACACTCTGTATAATCTGCAAAGGGACATTTGGAATCCCACTGAAGCCTTTAGGGAAAACTCAATATCCCCAGTAAAATTTGAAAGAAGCAATCTGTGAAAGTGCTTTTGATGTGTGGATTACATCTCAAAATTTCAAACATTTCTTTTATTCAGCAGGTTGGAAATACTCTTCTTGTAGAAATCTGCGAAGAAACATTTGCATGCCTAAAGAGGCCAAAGAGAGAAAACTAAATACCCACAGATAAAAAAACAGAAAGAAGCTATCAGTGAAACTGCTTTGTGATGTGTGGGTTCGTCTCACAGAGTTAAATCTTTCTATTGATTCAACAGGTTGGAAGCACTCTTTTTTTTTCATTATGTGAAAGGACATCTGGGAAATCATTGAGGCTTATGGGGAAAACCAAATATCCCCAGATAAAAACTAAAAAACAGCTGTCTGAGAAACTTCAAGGAGATGTGTAAATTCAACTTACAGAACTAAACTTTTCTTTCAATTCAGCAGGTTGGAAACACTTCGTTTGTAGAATCTGCAAAGTTATGTTTTGAAGCCTCAAAGGCCTTAAAGGAAAAAACTGTATATCCCCAGATAAAAACTAGAAAGAATCTATGTGTGAAACTGCTTTGTGAGGTGCAGATTCATCTCACAGAATTAAACCTTACTTTTCATTCAGCATGATGGAAACACTCTTTCTGTAGAATATATGAAGGGACATTTCAGAGCCCACTGAGGCAAATGGTTAAAAACAAAATATCCTCAGATAAAAACTTGAAAGAAACTACATTTGAAACAACATTGTGATGTGTGGATGCATCTCACAGAGTTAAACCTTGCTTTTGATTCAACAGGTTGGAAACACTCTTTTTGTAGAATCTGTGAAGGAACATTTAGAGTGCATTGAGGCCTATGGAAAAAAACCGAATGTCCACAGATGAAAACTAAAAAGAAGTGTCTGTAAAACTGTTTGGTGATGTGTGGACTCCTCTGACAGAGTTAAATCTTTCTTTCGATTCAGCAGGTTGATAGCACTCTTGGTGTAGAATCTACAAAGGGACATTTGGGAGCCCATTGCGGCCTCTCAAGAAAAACTTGAATACAAATTTGAAATAAGCTCTCTGTGAAACTGCTTTGAGATGTGTGGATTTATCTCACATAATTAAACATTTCTTTTGATTCAGCATCTTGGAAACACATTTTTGTAGAACCTGGGAGGAAACATTTGGGAGCCTGTTGAGGCCTGTGGGGAAAACTGAATATCCCCAGATAAAAGTAGAAAGAAGCTATCTGTGAAACTGCTTGGTGAAGTGTGGATTATTTTCCCAGAGTTAAAACTTTCTTTTGATTCAGCAGGTTGGAAACACTGTCTTTGTAGAATCTGCAAAAAGACATTTCAGTTCCCATTGAATCCTATGGGGAAAAACAGAATATCCCCAGATACAAAATAGGAAGGGGCTATCTTTGAAACTCCTTGGTGATGTTTTGATTCTTCTCAAAGAGTTAAACCTTGCTTTTGATTTACCATGTTGGAAACATTCTTTCTGTAGTATCTGCAAAAGGACATTTGAGAGTCCATTGAAGCCAAGGGGGGAAATCCAAAATCCTTAGATACAAACTAGAAAGAAGTTGGACTGCTTTGTGATATCTGGATTCATCTCAGAGTTAAAACTTCCTTTTGAATAAGCAGGTTGGAAACACTTTTTGTAGAACCAGCAAAGGCACATTTTGGAGCCCATTGAGGCCTACGGAAATAAATGGAGAATCACCAAATACAAACTAGAAAGAAGCTATCTGTCAAACTGCTTGGTGATGTGTGCATTCATCTCACAAAGTCAAAGTTATTTTGATTAAACAGGATGGAAATGATCTTTTTGTAGAATCTGCAAATGGACATGTATAAGCCCATGAGGCCCAAGGATAAAAAAACTGAATATCCCCTCACAAAACCTAGAAAGAAGACCACTGTGAAACTGCTTCGAGATGTCTGGATGCATCTGACAGAGTTAAACCTTTCTTTTGATTCAACAGGTTGGAAACACTCTTTGTATGATTTGCAAAGAAAATATTGAAAGCTTATTGAGGTCAATGTGGAAAAAAATGAATATCCTGAGACAAAAACTATCAGGAAGCTATATGTGAAACTTATTCGTGATGTGTGGTTTCATCTCACAGACTTAAAACTTTCTTTTGATTCAGTAGGTTGGAAACACTCTTTTTGTAGAATCTGCGAAGTGGTATGTGGGAGCCCATTAAGGCCTAAGGAGAAAAAGTAAATATTTCTAAATAAAAACTATAAAGAAGGTATCTGTGAAACTGCTCGGTTATATGTGGATTCATCTCATTGAGATAAAACTTTGTTTTGGTTCAGCAGGTTGGAAACACTCTTTTTGTATAATCTGTGAAGGGGCATTTGAGAAACCATTGAGGCCTATGATGAAAACAGAACATCCCCGGATAAAAACTAGAAAGAAGCTATGTGTGAAACTACTTGGCTATATGTGGATTCATCTCACAGTGTTAAACCATTCTTTTGACGTAAGAGATTGGAAACATTTTTTGTAGGATCTGTGAAGGAATATTTGGGAGCTCATTGAGGCCTTGGGGAAAAACAGAATATCCCCAGATAAGAACAAGAAATAAGCTACCTGTGAAACTGCTTGGTGATGCTTGCATTCATCTCACCGAGATAAGCCTTTACTTTTATTTAGCAGGTTGGAAACACTTTTTAAATAGAATCTGTGAATTTACATTTGGGAACCCATTGAGGTCTATGATGAATACAGAATATCCGCAGATAAAAACTAGAAAAAAGCTATGTGTGAAACTCCCTGGTAATGTGTGGATTCATCCCACAGAGTTAAACCTTTCTTTGATTCAGCAGGTTGATAACACTCTTTTTGTAGAATCTGTGAAGAGACATTTTGGAGCCCACTGAGGTCTATGGGGAAAATCCGAATATCCCTGTTAACACTAGAAAGAAGATATCTGTGAAACTGCTTTGTAATGTATGGATTCATCTCACAGTATTAAAGCTTTCTTTTGATTCAGCAGATTGGAGACACTGAATTTGTAGAATCTGCGAATGGACTTGTCAAAGCCCATAGAGGCCTATGGAGAGAAACAGAATATCCCCAGAAAAAAATTAGAAACAATCTATCTGTGAAACTGCTTGGTGATGTGTGACTCATCTCTCAAGGTTAAACCTTGCTTTTGATTCAGCAGGTTGACAGGTCTTTATCTGTAGAATGTGCAAAAGGATATTTGGAAGCCCATTGAAGCCTATTATAAAACCAAATACCCCAGATAAAACTAGAAAGAAGCTATCTTTAAAATCCTTGTTGATGTGTGGATTGATGTCAAAGTTAAACCTTTCTTTTGATTCAGCAAGTTAGAAACACTCTTTTTGTAGAATCTGTAAAGGGATATTTGGGAGCCCATTGATGCCTATGGGGAAAAATTGAATATCCTCAGATAAAATCTAGTGTGAAATTATCCGTGAAAATGCTTTAAGACGTGTGTGAAATCATCTCACAAAGTTAAACCTTTCTTTTCATGCAGCAAGTTGGAAACACTCTTTTTATAGAATCTGTGAAGGGATATTTGGGAGCCCATTGAGACATATGGGGAAAAACTGAATATCCTCAGCTAAAAACTAGAAAGAAACTCTCTGTGAAACTGCATTGTGATGTGCGGATTCTTTTCACAGAGTTACACCTTTCTGTTTATTCCTAACATGGGAAACAATCTTTCTGTAGAATCTGTGAAGGGACATTTGAGAGCCCATTGAGGCTTTTGGGGAAAACCCAATTATTTCCAGATATAATCTAGAAAGACACAATCTGTGAAACTGCTTTGTGATGTGTGGATTCATCTCTCAGAGCAAACCTTTCTTTTGATTCAGCAGTTTGGAAACACCCTTTTTGTAGAATCTGAGAAGATAAATTTGGGAGCCCATTGAGGCCTCTGGGGAAAACAGAATATCCGCAGATAAAACTAGAAAGAAGCTATCTGTGAAACTGCTTCATTATGTGTGGATTCGTCTGACAGTGTTAAACCATTCTTTGGATTCAGTAGGGTGGAAACACTTTCTGTAGAACCTGCGAAAGAACATTTGACATTCCATTGTGTCCTAAGGGGAACAACGGAATATCCCCCTAAAAAAACAAGAAAGAAGCTATCTTTGAAACTGTTTTGTGATGTGTGGATTAATCTCACTGAGTGAAATTTTCTTTGATTCAGCAATGTGGAAACACACTTTTGGCAGAATCTGCTAAGGGATATTTGGGCACTCATTATGGTCTATTGGGAAAAACGGAATATCTCCAGAAAAAACTATATAGAAGCTGAATGTGAAACTGCTTTGGAATCATCTCACAGAATAAAACCTTTCTTTTGATTCATCAGATTGGAAACACTCTTTTTTAGAAACTGTCAAGGGAAATTTGGTAACACATTGTGGCCTATAGGAAAAACTGAATATCCCAAGATAGAAACTCAAAAAATGCTATCTGTGAATCTGCTTTGTGATGTATGGATTCATCTCAGAGAGTTAAATCTTTCTTTTGATTTTGCAGGTTGGAAACACTGTGTTTGTAGGATCTGTGAAGGGACATTTCAGAGATCTTTGAGTCTTATGGGGAAAAACTAAATATCCCCAGGAAAAAAAATAAAAGCTAAATGTGAAACTTCTCTGTGATGTGTGGATTCATCTACAGAGTTGAAACTTTCTTTTGATTCAGCAGGTTGGAAACAATCATTTTGTAGAATGTGTGAAGGGATATTTGGGAGCCCATTGTGGCCTGTGTAATATTTCCTGTAATATTCAGGAAAAACTGAATATTCTAGGATAAAAACTAGAAAGAAGATATCTGTGAAACTGCATTGTCATGTGTGGATTAATCTTACATTGTTAAAACTTTGTGTTGATTGAGCAGGTTGGAAAAACTCTTTTTGTATTATCTTTGAAGGGACATTTGGGAGTCCATTGTGACCTATGGGAAAAAACTGAATATCCCAAGAGAAAACTATAAAGATGCTATCTGTGAAACTGCTTTTGATGTATGGATTCATCTCAGAGATAAACCATTCTTTCGACTCACCAGGTTGGAAACACTTTTTTTTTTTTTTTGAGATGGAATCTCACTCTGTTGCCCAGACTGGAGTACAGTGGCACAATCTCGGCTCACTGCAAGCTCCAACTCCCAGGTTCATGCCATTCTGGTGCCTCAGCCTCCTGAGCAGCGGGGACCATAGACACCCCCCACCATGCCTGGCTAACTTTTTGTATTTTTAGTAGAGATGGGTTTCACTATGTTAGCCAGGATGATCTTGATCTCCTGACCTCGTGATCTACCCACCTCAGTCTCCCAAAGTGCTGGGATTACAGGCATGAGCCACCACACCCAGCCTGGAAACACTCTTTTTTAGAATCTGCAAAGGGACATTAGGGATCCCATAGAAACCAATGGAAAAAAACCTGAATATTCCAAGATAAAAACTAGAAGGAAGCTATTTGTGAAATTGCTGTGTGATGTGTGGATTCATCTCACCTTTTAAAACCTATTGATTGACCGGGTTGGAAAGACTCTGTAGAATCTGTGAAGGGACATTTTGGAGATCACTGGGGCCTATGGGATAAAACAAAATATACCTAGATAAAACTAGAAGGAAACATTATGTGAAACTGCTTTTGATGTGTGGATTCATCTCAAAGAGTTAAAACTTTCTTTCAATTCAGTAGGTTGGAAACACTCTTTTTGTTGAATCTGCGAAGGGACATTTTGGAACCCATTGAGGTCTACTGTGAAAACTAAATATCCCAAGATAAAAACTGGAAAAAAAGGTGTCTGGGACACTGCTTGTCTTGAGTGGATTCATCTCACAGTTTTAAAACTTTCTGTTGATTCAGCAGGTTGGAAACACTCTTTTTCTCGAATCTGTGGAGGGACATTTGGGAGTCCATTGAGGCCTATGGGGAATAACTGAATATCTCCAGATAAAAGCTAGAAAGAAACTCTCCATGAATTACTTTGTGACGTGTGGATTCATTTAATGGAGTTAAAACTTTCTTTTGACTCAGCGGGTTGGAAACACTCTTTTTGTAGAATCTGCAAAGGGACATTTGGGAGGGCATTAAGGCCTATTGGGAAACCCCATATATCCCGAGTTGACAACTAGATAGAGCTACCAGTGAAACTGCATTTTCACGTGTGGATTCACCTGAGGGAGTTAAAACTTTCTTTTGATTCACCAAGTCAGAAACAGTTTTTTTGTAGCATCTGCAAAAATATTTTTTTGGAGCCCCTTGGGCGCTATAAGGGAAAACCGATTATCCCCAGATAAACACTAGAAAGAAGCTATCTGTGAAACTGCTTTGTGATTTGTGGATTCATGTCATAGAGTTAAACTTTCTTTGGATTCAGCAGGTTGGAAACAATCTTTTCTTAGATCTGCGAAGGAACATTCAGGAGCCCATTGCAGCTTATGGGGAAAAACAGAACATCCCCAGATAACAACTGCAAAGAAATTATCTGAGAAAGTACACTGTGGTGTGTATATTCATTTCACAGAGATAAACCTATACTTTGATGCAGTAGGTTAAAAACACTCGTTCTGTAGCATCTACAAAGGGACATTTTGGAGCCCATTGCAGCTTATGGGAAAAAATAGATTATACCCAGATAAAATCTAAAAAGACATTATCTATGAAACTGCATTGTAATGTGTGGATTCATCTAACAGAGTTAAAACTTTCTTTTGATTCAACAGGTTGGAAACACTCTTTTGTAGAATCTGTGAATAAATATTTGGGAGTCGATTGAGACCTACACACACACAAAAAAATTCCCATATAAAAATTAAAAAGAAGCTATCTGTGAAACTGCTTTGTGATGTGTGGATTCATCTCACAAAGCTAAACCTTTCCTTTGAGTCTGCATGTTGGAAACACTCCATGTGTAGAATCTGTGAAAAGACATTTGGAAGCCCATTGAGGCATATGGGAAAATCCAAATATCTCCAGATAAAAACTAGAAAGATGCCATCTGTGAAACTGCTTTGTGATGTGTGGATTCATCTTACAGACTTAAACATTCTTTTTGATTCAGCATGTTGGAAACACTTTTTTTTGTAGAATCTTTGAAGGGACATTTGGAAAATCAGTGAGGCCTATAGGGTATATCTCTTGGTAAAAACTAGAAGGAAGCAATCTGTGAAACTGCTTTGTGTTGTGTGGATCCACCCATAAGAGGTAAACCTTTCTTTAGATTCAGCAGTAAGAAACAATCTTGTAGAATCTGTGAAGGGATGTTTGGGAGCCCATTGAGGCCTATGGGAAAAACCCGATTATCCCCAAATAAAAACTAGAAGGAAGCTACTTGTGAAACTGCTCTGTGATGCATGGATTCATCACACAGAGATAAAACTTTCTGTTGATTCAGCAGATTGGAAACCCTCTTTTGGTAGAATCTGTGAAGGGACATTTGGGAGCCCATTGAGGCCTATAGAGAGAAAACAAATATCCTCAGATAAAAACTAGAAGGAAGCTATTTGTAAAACTGCTCTGTGATGTATGGATTCATCTCACAGAGATAAAACTTTCTGTTGATTCAGCAGATTGGAAATCCTCTTTTTGTAGAATCTGTGAAGGGACAATTTGGATCCCATTGGGGCCTATGGGGGAAAACCACATATCCACAAAAAAATACTAGAAAGATGCTATCTGTGAAACTGCTTTATAATGTGTGGATTAATCTTACAGAGTTTTTTGACCTATGGGGAAAAACTTAAGAACCCCAGATTAAAACTAGAAAAAAGGCTCTCTGTGAAACTGCTTTGTGATCTGTCAATTCACCTCACAGACTTAAACCTTTTTTTTTTTTTTTTGATTCAACAGTTTGGAAACACTC
>NW_016822294.1:0-5188 GCF_001698545.2 Rhinopithecus bieti | reverse complement strand
TTGGAAACGCTCTTTTTGTCTAATCGGCAAAGGGACACTTTGAAGCCCACTGAGGCCTGTGGGGACCAACAGAATATCCCCAGATAAAAACTAGAAAAAAGCTATCTGTGAAACTTTTTTGTGATCTGTGAATTCATCTCTCAGAGTTAAACCTTTCTTTTTATTCTGGATGTTGGAAACACTCTTTTTGCAGAATCTGCAAAGAGTCATTTGGGATTTCTCTGAGACCTATGAGGAAAATCTGTATATCCCAAAATAAAAACTAGAAAGAAGCTATCTGTGAATCTGCTTTGTGAGGTGCGGATTCATTTCACAGTGTTAAACCTTTCTTTTGATTCAGCAGTTTAGAAACATTGTTTTTGTAGAATCTGCAAAGGGACAATTGGGGGCCCACTGAGGCCAATGGGGAAAAACAAAATATGCACTGAAAAAAACTAGAAATAAACTATCTATGAAACTGCTCTGTGATATGTGGATTCATCTCACAATGCTACACCAGTATTTTACTTCCACCGGTTGGAAGTACTCTTTTTGTAGAATCTGCAATGGGACATATAAGAGTCCATTGTGGCTTAAGGGGAAAAATTGAATATCCACAAAAAAATCTAGATAGAAGCTATCTGTGAAACTGCTTTGTGATGGGCCGATTCATCTTACAGAGTTAAGCTTTTCTTTTGATTCAGCAGGTTGGAAACTGTTTTTGTAGAATCTGTGAAGGGACATTTGGGAGCCCATTGAGGCTTATGGGAAAAAAAAACAATTTCTTCAGATAAAAACGAGAAAGAAACTATCTGTGAAACTGCTTTGTGATGTGTAAATTCATCTCACAGAGTTAAACTTTCCTTTTGATTCAGCAGATAGGAAACACTATTTTTGTAGAATCTGTAAAGGAATATTTTAGAATCCATTGAGTCTTATGGGGAAAAACCAATTATCTCCATATAAAAACAAGAAGGAAGATATCTGTGAATCTGCTTGGTGATTTACCTCATGGAGTTAAACATTTCTTTTGATTCAATGGGTTAAAAAACCCTTTTTTTGTATAATCTGCAAAGGGAGATTTTGGACTCCCTAGAGGTCATTGGGGAAATACAATTATCCCCACATAAAAACTATAAAGAAACTATCTGTGAAACTGCTTGGCGACGTGTGGATTGATCTCAAATAGTTAAAACTTTCTTTCAATTAAGCGAATTGGAAACTCTCTTTTTGTAGAATCTGCAAAGGGACATTGGGGAGCCCATTGAAGTCTATTGGGAAAGATTGAATACAGCCAAATAAAAACTAGGAGGAAGCTATCTGGGAAACTAATCAGTGACGTGTGAATTCATCTCACCATGTTAAAAACCTGTCTTTTGATTCAACAGGTTGTAAACACTCTTTTGTATAATCTGCGAAGGGACATTGAGGAGACCTTTGAGAGCTATGGGGAAAACGGAATATTCCCTGATAAAAACTAGAAGGAAGCTATCTGTGAAACTGCTTGGGGGTGTGTGGATTCATCTCAAGGAGATAAACATTTCTTTAGATTCAACAGGTTTCGAAACACTCTTTTTGTAGAATCTGTGAAGGGACATTTGGGAACCCACTGAGGCCTATGATGGAAACCGAATATCTGCAGATACAAACTAGAAAGCAACTCTCTGTGAAACTGCATTGTGATGTGTGGATTCATCTCACAGTATTAAAGCTTTCTTTTGATTCTGAGGATTGGAAATAGTCTTTTTGTAGAATGTGTGAAGGGACATTTGGGAGCCCTTTGGGGCTTATTGGGAAAAACCAAATATTACCACATATAATCTAGAAAGATGCAATCTGTGAAACTGCTTTGTGATGTGTGGATTCATCTCAAAGAGTTAAATTTCTCTTTGATTCAGCAAGTTGGAAAGATAGTTTTATAGAATCTGCGAAGGAAGGGACGTTTGGGCGCTCATTGTGATCTAGGGGAAAAAACGAATATCCCCAGATAAATTCTAGAAAGGAGCTATCTGTGAAACTGCTTTTTAATGTCTGGATTCATCTCAGAGTAAAACCTTTCTTTTGATTCGCTTGGAAACACTTTTTTTTAGAATCTGCAAAGGGACATTTGGAGCCTAATGAGGCCTATGGGGAAAAACAAAATGTACCCAGATAAACACTAGAAAGGAGCAATCTGAGAAACTGCATTTTGATGTGTTGATTCATGTCACAGAGTTAAACCTTTCATTTGATTCAGTAGGTTGGTAACAGCCTTTTTTAGAATCTGCAAAGGGAACTTTAGTAGCACATTATGGCCCATGGGAAAACCAATTATGCCAAGATAAAACTAGAAAAAAGTTCTCAGTGAAACTGCTTGGTGATGTGCGGATCCATCTCAAATAGTTAAACCTTTCTTTTGATTCCACAGGTTGGAAACATTCTGTTCTTAGAATCTGCAATGGGACACTTGTGAGATCATTGAGGTCTATGGGGAAGAACCGAATATCCCCAGGAAAGAAACTAGAAAGAAGCTGAATGTGAAACTGCTTTGTTTCACAAAGCAGTTTCTTTTGTTTCTTTTGATTCTGCAGGTTTCTTTTGATTCTGCAGGTTGAAACACTCTTTTTGTAGAATCTGCAAAGGGATATTTGGGAGCCCATCGAGGTCTAATGGGAAAAACCTAATATTCCAGGATAAAACTAGAAAGAAGGTATCTGTGAAACTGTATTGTCAGGTATGGATTCATCTCAAATTTTTAAACATTTCTGTTTATTCACGTGGTTGGAAATACTCTGTTGTAGAATGTGTCAAGGGACATTTCAGAGATATTGAGGCCTATGAGGAAAAACCAAATATCCCCAGATATAAACTAGAAAGAAGCTCTATGTGAAACTGCTTTTTGATGTATGAATTCATCTCACAGAGCTAAACTTTTCTTTGATTAAGCATCTTGGAAACAGTATTTCTTAGAATCTGCAAGGATCATGTTGGAGCCCATTGAGTTCTATGTGGAAAAGCGAATATCCCCAGATAAAACTAGAAAGAAGCTGAATGTGAAACTGCTTTGTGATGTGATGGTTCATCTCATAGAGTTAATCCTTCCTTTGGATTCAGCAGGTTGGAAACACTCTTTTTGTAGAATCTGTGAAGGGACATTTGGGAGCCTATTGAGCCTATGGGGAAAAGGAAAATATTTTGGAAAATATTCCAAAATGAACACTAGAATGCTGCTATCTGTGAATCAGCTTGGTGATGTGTGAATTTATGTCACGGAGTTAAACCTTTCTTTTGATTCAGCAGATTAAAATCCCTCTCTTTGTAGGGAGGTTTTGGACTTCATTGTGGCCTGTGGGGATATTCCAGTATCCCAAGATAAAAACTAGAGAGAAACTACCTGTAAAACTTCTTGGTGATGTATGAATTTAGCTACACCTATCTCTTAATTCAGCAAGTTTGAAACACTTTTTGTAGAATCTGCAGAGGGATATTTGGGAGCCCATTGACGGCTGAATATCTGAATATCTTCAGATAAAAACTAGAAAGAAGCTACCTGTGAAAATACGTGGTGATATGTGAATTCATTTCACAGTGTTAAACCTGTCTTTTGATTCAGCAGTTGGAAACATTCTTTTTTGTAGAATTTGCAAGGGAACATTGGGGACACCTTTGTGGCCTATGGGGAAAAATGGAATATTGTCAGATAAAAACTAGAAAGAAGCTACCAGTAACAGTGCTTGGTGACCTGCATCTCACAGAGTTAAGCCTATCTTTTGATTCAGCTGGTTGGAAACCCTCTTTTCGTAGAATCTGTGAAGGGACATTTGGGAGCCCTTTGAGGCCAATGGGAGAAAATAAAACAAATATCCCCACATAAAAACTAGAAAGGAGCCACCTATGAAAATGCTTGGTGATGTGTGGATTCATCTCACAGAGTTAAACCTTTCTTTTGATTCAGCATGTGAAAAATCCTCTTTTTAGAATCTGCCAAGGGAGATTTTGGACTCCATTGAGGCCAAAGGGAAATCTCTCTATCCCCAGGTAAAAACTAGAAAGAAACTATCTGTGAAACTTCTTGGTGATGTATTGACTCATTTCAAATAGTTAAAGCTTTCTTTTGTTTCAGCAGCCTGGAAGCACTCTTTTTGTAGAATCTGCAAAGGAACATTTAGGAGCCCATTGAGATTTTGGGGAAAAATTGAATATAACCAGATTAAAAACTAGAAAGAAGCTGTCTGGGAAACTACATAGTGATGTGTAAATTCATCTCACTGTATTAAACTTGACTTTTGTTTCAACGTATCAGAAACACTTTTTGTAGAATTTGTGAAGGGACATTGGGGAGATCTTTGAGGCCTATAAGGAAAAGTTGAATATCCCAGATAAAAACTAGACAGAAGCTATCTGTGAAACTACTTAATGATATTGATTCATTTCACAGAGTTAAACCTGTCTTTTGATCCAGACGGTTGGAATCACTTTTTTTGTAGAATCTGCAAATGGACACATGTGAGTTCATTGAGGCCTATGGGGAAAAAATGAATATTACCATATAAAAACTAGAAAAGAGCTATCTGTGAAACTGCATTGAGATGTGTGGATGCATCTCACGGAGTTAAACCTTTCTTTTGATCCAGCAGGTTGGAAACACTCTTTTGTATAATTTGTGAAGAAAACTAGGTAGCTTATTGAGGCCAATG
Organism: Rhinopithecus bieti; assembly: GCF_001698545.2. Classification (NCBI taxonomy): domain Eukaryota; kingdom Metazoa; phylum Chordata; class Mammalia; order Primates; family Cercopithecidae; genus Rhinopithecus; species Rhinopithecus bieti. The sequence continues at coordinate 533 of NW_016822294.1, read as the reverse complement.
TGGAAAAACTAAATGTCCCAAGATAAAACTATCAATAAGCTATCTGTGAAACTGCTTGGGGATGTGTAGATTCATCTCACTGAGATAAACGTTTCTTTTGATTCAGCAGGTTGGAAACACTCTTTTTGTAGAATCTGTGAAGGGACATTTGGGAACCCATTGAAGCCCATGATGAAAACTGAATATCTCCAGGTACAAACTAGAAAGAATCTATGTGTGAAACTGCTTCACTATGTGTGGATTCATCTGATAGAGTTAAACATTTCTTTTGATTTAGCAGATTGGAAACATTCTTTCTGTAGAATATGTGAAGGGACATTTGAGAGCCCATGGAGGCTCATGGGGAAAAACATAATATCTCCAGGTACAAACTAGAAAGATGTTATCTGTGAAACTGCTTTGTGATGTGTGGGTTCATCTCACAGTGTTAAACCGTTCTTTTGATTCTGTAGGTTGGAAAACCTCTTTGTGTGGAATCTGTGAATCGACTTTTTTTTTTTTATTATTATACTTTAAGTTCTAGGGTACATGTG
>NW_016822293.1:0-556 GCF_001698545.2 Rhinopithecus bieti | reverse complement strand
CTTCTTATTATCTAGAGAACAGGACAATTAGAGTAAAATTTCAGAAAAGGATTATTTAATCATACATAAGAAGCTACAGATTCTTCACATTCATTTCACAAACTTAGGTAAAATGAGTTATTTCTCTACGTTTTCTTTATTTAGAAAGACTTTATATGTTAGGAAGTTTACAACATATACATTAGTAGAAAGAACAGTACAATGAACTATTTATCTAGCCTCAACAATTATTAACTTCCCCTGCAACTTCCTGGCTTCTATCTCCCAGATTATTTTGTAGCAAGCCCCAGAGATTCTATCAATACCTATTGAATATTACTCATATTCGAATATAATCTAAATATTTATTACAAACATACCTTCAATATTATCACAGCAAAGAAACATTATCACAGCAAAGAGAATATTTATTGTGCCATAAATAATATTGTAACCTAATAAAATATCCAGTGTTCAAATTTTTGTCTGTTTTTTTTTAGTTTATGTGACATAGGAGATAAGTAACATCCAGACATTGCAATTGGTTAATATGTCTCAGGTCTCTCTCTCAGGGGTG
>NW_016822291.1:0-552 GCF_001698545.2 Rhinopithecus bieti | reverse complement strand
TTTCCAAATATCCCTTGCATATTCCACAAAAGGAGTGCTAACAAACTGCTCAATGAAAAGAAAGCTTTAACTCTGTGAGATAATTCACCCATCACAAAAGATCTCTCAGAAAGTTTCATTCTAGTTTTATCTGAGGGTATTTCATTTTTCACCATAGGCTTCTCTGCGCTCTGAATATCCCTTTGCACATACCACAAAAACAGGGTTACCAAACTGCTCAATGAAAGGAATCAGTTACCTCTGCGAGATGAACTCACCCATTACAAAGAGATTTCTCAGAACGCTCCTTTCTAGTTTTTCTCTTTGCATATTTACTTTTCCACCATCAGCCTCAATGCACTCCCAAATACCGCTTCCCAGACACCACAAAACAGTGATGAAAACTGCTCAATCACCAAAATGGTTTATCTCTATGAGGTGAATACACATCTCACAAAACAGTTTCTCAAAACCTTCTCTCCAGTTTTATCTGAAGATATTTCCTTTTCACCATAGGCCACTATGAGCTCCAGAAAATCCCTTTGCAGATTCCCCAAAAGAGTGCTACCAAAC
>NW_016822290.1:0-1398 GCF_001698545.2 Rhinopithecus bieti | reverse complement strand
TGAGAACCAAGTGAAAGGGGTTTTCCCTTATAAAACCATCAGATCTTATGAGACTTATTCACTGCCACAAGAACAGTATGGGGGAACCACCCCATGATTCAGTTATCTCCCACTGTGTCCCTCCCACAACACGTGGGAATTATGGGAGCTACAATTCAAGATGAGATTTGAGTGGGGACACAGCCAAACCATATAAATCCCCAATATTTTCTTTTAGTAGTTTCATAGTTTGAGGTCTTAGATTTATGTCTTTAATCCATTTTTATTTGGTTTTTGTATATGGCAAGATAAAGGGGTCTAGTTTCATTCTTCTGCATATGGATAGCCAGTTTTCCCAGCAGTATTTATTGAAGAGACTGTCCTTTCCCCTTTGTATGTTCTTGATACCTTTGTTGAAGATTAGTTCACTATAGTTGTATGGATTTGTTTCTGGGTTCTCTAGTCTGTTCCATTGGTCTATGTCTGTTTTTATGCCAGTACCATGCTGTTCTGGTTACTATAGCTCTGTAGTATAATTTTTTTCTTTTTCTTTCTTTTATTGAGACAAAGTCTCCCACTGTTGCCCAGGCTGGAATGCAGTGGTACAATCTCAACTCACTGCAACCTCCACCTCCTGGGTTCAAGTTATTTTCCTGCCTCAGACTCCCCCATAGCTGGGATTACAGGTGCCTGCCACCACACCCAGCTAATTTTTGTATTTTTAGTAGAGACGGGTTTCATCACGTTGGCCAGGCTGGTCTCGAACTCCTGACTTCATGTGATCCTCCTGCCTTGGCCTCCCAAAGTTCTGGGATTACAGGTGTGAGCCACTATGCCTGGCCTGTAGTATAATTTGAAGTCAGGTAATGTGATTCCTCCAGTTTTGTTCTTTTTGCTTAGGATAGTTTTGACTATTCAGGGTCTTTTGTGGTTCCACATAAATTTTAGGATTGTTTTTTCTATTTCTGTAAAGAATGTCATTGGTACTTTGATAGGGATTACACTGAATCTTCCGATCGCTTTCGGTAGTATGGCCATTTTAACAATATTGATTCTTTCAGTCCATGAACATGGAATATCTTTCTATATTTTGTATCCTGTTAAATTTATTTCACCAATGTTTTATAGTTTTTATGGTAGAGATCTTTCACTTCCTTTTATAAGTTAATTCTGCTGGGCGTGGTGGCTCAAGCCTGTAATCCCAGCACTTTGGGAGGCTGAGACAGGTGGATCACGAGGTCAGGAGATCAAGACCATCCTGGCTAACACAGTGAAACCCCGTCTCTACTAAAAAATACAAAATACTAGCTGGGCAAGGTGGTGGGCACTTGTAGTCCCAGCTACTCAGGAGGCTGAGGGAGGAGAATGGCCTAAACCTGCGAGGCAGAGCTTACAGCGAGCTGAGATCCGGCCACTGCA
>NW_016822289.1:36931-38269 GCF_001698545.2 Rhinopithecus bieti | reverse complement strand
ATTCTAGTAAATGATTTTTTGGTACATTATACTATCTTCCAGGATTAACTCCTCAGAATCCTCCAAACAATTTGCAAAGTTAATGACTCCTGGGTATTTATGAGATTATGGTAAAGCCACGTTAAGCCACAAAAGTATATTAAAAAATAATTTCCAGACTTTTCCTATCCAAATTATTCTTGTGGAGTTACCTCCCACCCTTGTTTATAGTATGTTGACCATCTTTTTTCTAACTGAGATTCAGGGTCTTATTTCATCATGATTTCACCTGTTGTGATTGGGTTCTGTGTACTTATGTTTATTCTGCCCAGCAGTATAGGTTTAAATAAGAAAAAAATAATAATCTTGGAGCCTGAGGAAAGTATTCTCTTCACTGATGGCAGATTGCTATCTGTTTGTCTGTCAGCTCTTTGTTCTGGTTACTTATTCTTTCTAGCATGCTTGGGTGCACAAATCACAAAGTAGGGGATAAAAGATCTTTTGGAATCTGTATTTGCTATGTTGCAAGCTCAGTTGCCATATGGAACACAAAAGCCCAGAGTCTTAAGTATGAAACAGCATTTTCTTGTTTTGCTTTCTTCCTTACCATTTTAGCAATGTGTTTTATCACTACTGAAGTGAAGTCTTTATTGACTTTGTGTGTGTGTGTGCGCACACGCGCGCACATGCCCCGTGTACTGTGTATGAAGTGAGTGATGGGGGGGCACGAAAATTGTTATAAGAAGCAACATTTTATGCCATAGGCAAAGATGGTACTTGAGGCACTGTAAATAATCAGGTATTTCTTGTGAACCTTCTGAATATTGCTCAGGAATTGATTACTTAAGCATATCCATTACTCTTCTTCTATCTTATCAGAATAAGTGTTTATTATAGCATTACTTAAAAGGTTTTGGAATAATGAGAATTGGCTGCAAGGTAGATGAAAGATGAGACAAATGATCAAGTGAACCTTTTCTTCATTCATTTCCTCATTCACATTTCACACAATTTTAGACCTATTTAGTGTCAGAGACTCTGTTCTGGGCATGAGAATGCAGAGTGAACAAGACATAGGACTACCCTTATTATGAAGTAAGTATAGGGAGACACACGACAGGGAGACACAAAGTGCTGCCTGTTGATAGTGACAATTCTATAATTCCTCTGAGCTTTGTAGATGAGGCATCTTCTATGCAGTCCACTATATAGATTGAGCTTCACTAGTTGTACACCTTTTGGATTCCATTGTTAAGGCCTCAAGAAATGCAAGCCAAATTGGATATTAATGCAGATATATTCTTAGGAAGACTCATCTGCTTTTCAGGTTAACATATGACTTTTTTTTTTTTTTTTTTT
>NW_016822289.1:25118-36655 GCF_001698545.2 Rhinopithecus bieti | reverse complement strand
TTCTCATTCTTCTTTGTGGAAATACTCTTCCTCTGTTCAAATTGTTTACTTTCTCTTGGGGTGGGCCCTTCTGGCAGTAATTGCCTGGGGAAATAAATGGATTGGAAGTGAAAGAACCTGCCCTTCTTGGAAGCAGACTGGCCTTTTGATAGGGTGTGGAAGTCAGGGACAGAGCTAGAGTCTGGATGCCTTCCCAGCAATGTGTGAGTGTGTTGCTTTAGCTTCTTCCGCCACAGTCCAAAATTTTGTGTATTTAGAACCTGAGAATTATGTTTCACACATTTCTGTTGACCTTTACTTGGTTCTTTGATTTATCTTGCGTTATCAGGATAATGGTTTTCTCACTGACTTCGGAAAAGCCCTTTTGTTTGTTATTTGCTATTCTGTTCAGTGTATATATTCCTTACAACTATAAGTTGTTATTGTTGTGTTTGTGTGTTTTTGCTTTTGATATAATAGAGGAAAGGCTAAAGAAGGTGACTGAAGGATAAAAGTATCTTTTGTTTTCTTAGGACTTGATACATTCACTTCTTTCCATAGGGATTGTCTTTTGTGAAGAACCCTTGGGTCAATTTCCTGTCCAGTCTTGGCCTAAATCCTTTTTAAAAGCAACAACAAAAAAGGATAATTCACTTTCAGTTTACAGACTAGACCTCCTCTATTTCCAGAGAACAGGCTATGTGCCTCTTCTGTTTGACTATTTTGTTCATTTAGGTCTGACAGCTTTCAAAAAGTACACTCGAGGGCTCTCTGTGTGTTTCTGTAGGAATCACATGGGTAAGATATATGTGTGTAAGTCCTTCTCTGCTTGGCTGGGGGGAATGCATTTGCAGGCAGAGTGCTAGTCATGATCCCCATGGTAAAGTAAACCTTGGGGGAAAGGGTAGTACATGGTGTGCTTTGATTGTTACTTGTCGGAATAAGCACTTTATCAACATATGTTTGGTGTGTCTGAACTATGAGATACCTCCTTCAAGGGGACTGTACAAAACATTTGTTATCACATTAATTGGAATAATAAAAGGTTTGCTTGCTGTAACACATCTAGTTCAAGCCACCAAGAGATCTTGACTTTTATAGTTAAAACGGTGCTGCTGGGAGAGAAGATGGTTTTGAGCTCACTCCTTCTTCTGTTTTACTATGGACTTGCTGTCAAGCTGTCCATGATTACAGACCCGTTGCTAGGACCTTCTCTGATGAGGTTCTATATGCTTATTTTGTAAGACTCATGCACTTTTCTTCAATAAGTCACTGGATTCGTATGCGAGTGTGAGGCCTGGCCCTCTGAGTTGTGCCTTCCATGGGTGTGACAGTGTGACACGACTCAAAATAGTTGAAGGAGTGGGTTTTGCATGCACAGCTACAGGAGCGGGTGGCTGCACAGATGAAGTATAAGGAGCATTTGCTACCTTTGGACCACAAAAGGCTTAGGTAAAGGGCTGAGTTGATTAAAGGGCTACCTCTAGGTTACATCTTGGGTTTTTTATTTAATGTTTGAAATGCATTGTACATCTGGATTTCTCAGTGTGGGTGATTGGAAGAGCATGGATCGCTTTTGTTTATTTTTAATTTCTTTTTTCTTTTTAATTTTTCTGGGTACATAGTATGTATACATATTTTTGGGTACATGAGATAATTTGCTACAGGCTTGCAATGTGTAACAGTAATATCAGGGTAAGTGGGGTATCTATCACCTTAAGCATGTTATTTCTTTGTGTTACAAACATTCCAACAAACACTCTTTTAGTTATTTTAAAATGTACAATAAGTTATTGTTGACTGCAGTCACCCTGTTCTGTCAAATACTAGATCTTATTCTAACTACATTTTTGTACTCATTAACCATCCCCACCCCAACCTCACTACCATCTCCAACCTTTGGTAGCCATCCTACTCTCTGACTCTTTATCTCCATGAGTTCATTTGTTTTTATTTTTGGCTCCCACAAATGAGTGAGAACGTGCAAAATTTGTCTTTCGTGCCTTACTGATTTCACTTAACATGATGTCCTCCAGTTTTACCCGTGTTGTTGCAAATGAAATGATCTCATTCTTTTCTTTTTTGAGACGGAGTCTCGCTCTGTCGCCCAGGCTGGAGTGCAGTGGTGTGATCTCAGCTCACTGCAACCTCCGCCTCCCAGGTTCAAGTTATTTTTCCTCGTGTCTCAGCCTCCTGAGTAGCTGGGATTACAGGCGCCCACCACAAAAAAAAACAATTTTTTTGTGTTTTTAGTAGAGATGGAGTTTCACCATGTTGGCCAGGCTGGTTTCGAACTTCTGACCTCAAGTGATCTGCCCACTGTGGCATCCCAAAATGCTAGGATTACAGGCGTAAGCCACTGTGCCCGGCCTGATCTCATTCTTTTTTATGGCTGAATACTACTTCATTGTGTATATGTACTACATTTTTATTATCCATTTGTCTGTTGATGGACACTTAGGCTGATTGAAAATCTTGGCTATTGTGACTAGTGCTGCAATAAACATGGGCATGCAATATGGGATGCCTTTATGTCTTGCTGGAGAATACATGCCCCAAGCCTTGTTGTTGAAATTACTCTTCTGTAATTGATGTTTGAGCTGTACTCTCTGCCACTGGTCATGCTTGTAAGGGATGCAGAGAAATATGCTTACTTCTATGCTGGTATAAGAATCAAAATCCTGAGAAGTTCCCATTTTTTCCTTAAACTAATGGAGAGCATGGGGATTAGAAAGGTAATTGAGGTTTCTATATAAGAAACCACAAAGATAGGAGAGTTTTTGTAAATATAATGGTGTTACAGGAAAGGGGTCCCCATCCAGATGCCTAGAGAGGGTACTTAGATCTCACGCAAGAAAAAGTTAAGGGTGAGTCTATAAAGTGAAAGTGATGGAATAAAAGAAGGACTACACAGGGCTGCTGGTGGCCCATTTTTATGGTTTTTTCTTGATTATATGCTAAACAAGGGGTGGCTTATTTTACCCAGCTCCTATTCAAGATGGAGTTCCTCTGGTTCACATGCCTCTGACAAAGGGACCCAGGGCTTATTCCACAGAGGAGTGATAAATGTATTTGCATGGATTCTTTTTTTAAACATTTGATTTTTTTTTTTTTTTTAGATAAGGGGGGCCCGAAAAAGAAAGAAACGAGGAAAGGGGAAGGGGTGGCTGTAATGAGCCAGAAAGTTAGTCCCCTTTCCAAATAAGGAAAGGAATGTGAACTGGTACTGATAACATCTGGTACTGTGGTGTGCCTGGGCATCTGACAAAGGCAAAAAAGAAAGGAGGGGGGTACTATGAATTAAAGAATAAAAGATTGATCGGGTTATTTGAAGAGAAACCTCATCATATCCCACACTTCATGCATAGCATTTATCAAAAGCTGATTAGACATAGTTTGTGAAAGAATGCAGTTGTGGATTAGATTGGAGGGTGGTTTCTGATCAGATTTTATATGCCTTGAATACTCAAGTTTACAGTCTCTATCTTATAGTCATCAAGTACCAAATATAATTTTTAAAGCAGGTTGAATTTATACAAACAGGAACAGAACATGGAAGACAATGGAGGTGAAGTCTGTCAGTTAAAAGAGTTTGAGTGTTGTAACATCTTAATGTAAGGTGAACATGACCTGAATTAGGTATTTTGTGGGCGTGCAAATGTAGACAACAGAAGACATTCTGTTCTGTAGACAACAACAGAAGACATTCGAAAATACTTGACAAGAGTAGGCAAAAGGCTGCATATGAGGTTTAAAAAACAGAGAATTGTACCTCCCCATGGTTTTTAATCCAAATGACTTGGAGGATAGAGTGCTGCTAATATTGGTAATGAACACATTTCTCTCCAGAGACTGACTGACTCCAAATTTGAAGCCAAATTTACTTTTATGGCTATGCTGAAACTGACATAATGATATATTGGTCTGATTTCTTTTATGAAATCAGCTCTAAAAATAAATATTCTTGTATTCAGACTTTCTGTGTGTTCTGTTTTCATCTTTCTACTGTAGCTAAAGATCACTTTGTGACTTTTTCTTGTTTTTGGCCAAAGGCTATTGCAAAAGCAATGAAGTTATGAGCTAGTTCTGTGGCAGAACAAGTACGGTCTAGAGGGAAAACTGACTTGGAGCAACAGATGTGGTTTTAGACATGTTGGGTTTATGGTGGTGTCAAGATATCCTAGTGAAAATGGCAGTTATGGAACTATGGCTCAAGGTCAAAGAACAGTCTGAATGGCGAATGCAGGCTGGAAAGTCATTCAACCATGATATAATGACCTGAAGACACATAGCTAGTAGTGTCCTAAAGATTTAGGCTGGGGTTTACATTTCGCAACTAGCAGATGACATAATAAAGCCAGTCAAAGAGAGAGCGAACATGCGAGCAGAAAGGGAAAAACAAAAGGTAATGAATAGCCAAGGGACACATTTTGCAAGTCTCAAACAAGTTGACTATACCGAATGTTGGGGAGAGCTGTCAAGGGAAGTAAAGACTGAAGATTTTGTAATGATAAGGCTGACCTTGAAGAGTATATTTTCAGTGGAGTAGTAGGGGCAGGATTCTTGTAGAAAATGAGATGACTGAATAATGATGAAAAGGAGATAAGCAAAAAAGAAGGAAGATAAATAGCTTAAGGGAGGTGTTTTCAAGGGAAAGTATTTTTTAATACCTTTAATAGGTTATTGCTTTATTCAGTGAAAAATGATATGTGCCTATTGTAAGATTTAAAATACAAAAGTACAAAGAAGAAGTGAAAACCACATGTAACGCAACAATACAGAAAATAACCACCCATATTGTTTTGATAAACATACTTGCAGGTTTCAATTAATAGCAGCATAAAATTGATTGAAAACAGTACATTAAGTTTTTTTGGAAAATAATTGCTAAACATACAATGTTAATATTTATTGAAAATACATTTCTTGGCCGGGCGTGGTGGCTCACGCCTATAATCCCAACGCTTTGGGAGACCGAGGCGGGCGGATCACCTGAGGTCAGGAGTTCGAGACCAGTCTGACCAACATGGAGAAACCCTGTCTCTACTAAAAATACAAAATTAGTTGGGCGTGGTGGCACATGCCTGTAATCCCAGCTACTCGGGAGGCTGAGGCAGGAGAATAGAGCCAGAGGGGCGGAGGTTGCAGTGAGCCAAGATCGTGCCATTGCACCCCAGCCTGGGCAACAAGAGCAAAACTCCATCTCAAAGGAAAAGAAAAAAGAAAATACATTTCTTAATGAGATGGCTCATATTGTTCCTGTTCCCCTCTCATTTACTCTCATTCATTCTTGTAGACATAGATAACTATACTAATTGCTAGAATAAGAGAGGGTTCATTATCAATTCTATTTTTGATTTTTTTCTTTGTCAAAAAGAGACTTTGTTTCCATGAATATGTATGCAGGAATGGAAGAAGGATTTTTTTTTTACAGCAATTTCACTCATTATTTGAATTCTTCATGAATTACATACCGAAAACTATACACATGACAACCGCAAGTCATTCAATTTTGTTGAAAACAAAGCATTGGAAATTGCTTGACTTACAAAAGGGGTTGCTATCTAGTCTTTAGAAATTGTTCACCTTGTCAAGTCAGTGTCTAATATTTCTAATGTTAAAAGGTAAACTGAGGCACAATACCATTTTTAAAGAGTTTGAGCAAAAAATATTCCATGAATTGTGCAGCTCCAAACTAGAAGCCATTCAGGAGCTCCATCAATGGAAAACAATGGGGAGAATTTTATAAAACACACACAGAAGCAAAGCAGATGGTATTTGATTGGTTACTGTTATACAGTTGCCTCATTTGATGTATCCCATTGGAAAGTCCTAATTATATAAGTTTGTTAACTGCTTCTGATCGGTTGAGTTTACATTGTTTTTCTGTGATATAAACATTTACAAGAAGTAACTCACGTTAAATTTTGCTTATGTTTGCAAATCAAGCAAGGCTGAAGTCGCTTCTGAGGCCTAACTGTGTTTTTCTTCTAAGAGATTCTTCAAGTCTCGTTTGTATTTTAATTTACTTCAGCCTTAATCAACCTCTTGTCCTCAATGTGTTTCTTTTTGGTTTGTTTTTATTTTTACCTTTTCATTTTAAGATAAAACTCAGATATGGAATGCACGCGGCACAAGTGTATGGTTTTATTTCCGCCACACAGATATAAAGCAACAGAATATTGCTACCCAACCTAGTATTCCAATGTAGACACCTTGTCCCAGTCACCATTCCCTTTAGGCCATTTAACAAAACTGAGACATTTGTCTGTGTTAACAGGAAGCCACTAAGTGACAATGAAGAAATGAAGACCAAAGACAGTTAACTAAGAAGAAATACATCAGATGAATCAAAGTCTTGAAGAAGGCATGAGTGGAAAGAATCAGATAAATTCTACATCACTGATAAGGTTTAGTCTTAGAAAAAAGAAATTTCTCTTACTGCAAGTCAAAGAAAAGAGAAGAGATGACAGATTCGTTCAACCTGTCATTTAACAAAGATTTATGAAGCCCCTATTAATTGGCAGTACTGTAGAAAGCACTAGAGAGAGATTTTAAAGAAGAAAATAAACTGTACTCGGGCTCTCCTGTTAGATGGACTTAATCGCTTCGAAAAAGGAGGAGATGAGGTTGTGGTTCTCAATAAAAGCTGTTTGGGGGATTGTGGATTTGAACATTTAAAGAGTGGGAACAAAATTTCCAAAAGCTACAGTAGAGAAAGCCCTATGGAATCAATACATTTTCTTTGCAGGAATCTGGAAAGAGCCAAGCCTAGCATTTTGTTTTAAAAGCTAAGCTTGGAATGCGTATATCAGACATCACAATGAATCTAATTGATTCCATTTTTAAAATTGTACCTGCCATTGGAGTTATGCCAAAACACACATACCAAATTAAAGCACAAAAACCAATAAAACATAACAGGAGCAGAATGCTGCCAACTCAATTGCTTATTAAAAAACTATTAGCTTTAAAATGTTAGCATGTCAGAAAACAGTTTCCTTCTACTAACATCAGCTTTGAAGGTCAGCTAATCGGAAATATATAGAGTTAGGACAGGCAGTAAATTCAATAAAGTAGACCTTGCAGTAAATAAACTTTGCTCCAGACCCATGCTGTTGGAATTAGAAAGGCATCATTAGGCACATGCTTGCAGATCAGAGGTCTTAGTAAGCCAGTGATAATTCTGGTATTTAGAGTCCACCTGTTATAACTTAAGTAATCTTTTTAAATATCCCATTTGATATAATATTTAATTGTGTCTTTAAGAGTGCTGAAAAAATACTAGGATGCTTAAACACTTCAAAAATAAAAATATCCAAATGAGCTAGCCAGTGGGACTTCTTTTGTATTTTCCTTTCTTTCAGCAAAACAGCCTTTTTTTTCTTTCAATTCTTTCCTTCTGTTCTCATAAATTAATCTGCATTTGTGATTTTGGATTTGTGCAGAGTGGAGTGTGATTACTGAGGTCTTAATCAACATTCAGGCTGACAGAGAACAGTTGAACCAGCTATTATCTTTTGTGCTGAGAGATATGTTTATTGTAAATGCTCTGGGCTCTCTGAAAAATTGGGAGAATAGGCCTTTGAAACTGATGAGGGTGTCAAAATGTTGCTTTAGATGCCTATAGCTGAGAGAACTGCAAAGGAGACTTGGCGAAGAGTTATTTTTAAGATCACTGAATGGAAGATAAAAAGGAAATTATTTTACTTCAAATATGATATGTTTTGTAATTATTAACTGAATCATGGAAATTGAATTGGAAGAGATTTCATAAGGCAATCAGTCTAGTGATTTCCCAATATTGATTTCCAGACAGACAAAAGACTGGGATAATATTTTCACTAATCCACAGCAAAATTCAAAAAAAAAAAAAAACAGTATAGACGGGTTTTCAATGAAGCTAGATTTGTTATTTGATTTTAATCTCAATATTACATTCTTTTTATTTTTAGTCCTAAAATACTCTTTCTTCTTTTAGATGACAGATGTATATGGTGGGATGTATAAAGTGGTCTTGGTTGGATTCAATGAAACAATCACTGTTCTTTTGAGAACTGGAGTAGGGCTGATGTGAAGCCAGACTAGAGAGTAGGCAGCATTCAGTTTGAGGACCAGGATCTTGTTGTTCCTGAGCTCTTTTCTTCCTCTGTGGTACTGAATATCCTTATTTTTCCATGCAGTTTACAATTTCATTTTGTTCCCTACTCCCTTCTCTCCCAAATAGAAATCAACTTTGAAAAAGAATCAGCTTTCAGCCATTTATCCAACTCAAAGGCAAGGTGAGAGTGAACTGTAGGCGCTAGAAACCACAGTCCATTGCTCTCAATTTTATTTTCTCATGTACGTTAATCTCTCACTCTCTACCAGCTCAATATACATATACAATTGTGATCTAAATTCTTATATCACTTTTACAAATTAGAATTTTCCCTGTTGTGTATCCCCCTGCCACCTACCCCCTCATTTCTTTTCTCCACTAAATACACTGGACCCACTTCCCTCATTTCTTCCCACTCACTTTTCAGTTCAGTTCAATTTGGTTTTTATCTCATTCCACTGGAACTGCTTTTATCAAGGACAGCATTCCCATCTGTACTATTAAAATTGCTGGTTACTTTACCATTTTCCTCTTACTCAAATTCTCATCATTATTCTGCACATTAGCAACTCTCTGTTCTTCAAACACAGAACTATGCCAAAATTGTCCTATTTTAGAGCCTTGCCAGCTGTTTTTTTTTTTTTTTTTTTCCTCTTTTTCAGTGCTTGCTCTTTCAGATATATCAAATAAGACTTCCTTGGAGAAAGCTTCAATTAGTACCCAAAATACAGTAGTTCTGTCCATTACACCAACCATCACTGCTGTCTGTTACTCTCTTTCAGCATCCCCAAATTTCTTCACAGCATTTACAACTGCTTGTGTCTTTTATTTATTATCTGTCTCTCCCTGTGCATAAAGCTTTATGAAGTCAGGGACCATTAATCCCATATTCATTGCTGTACCTCCAGAACCCAGCACAGTGCTTGTTGCTTAGTAGTTTTTAAATAAAGATTTGTTGAATAATTTGATGGACAGATGAATGCCAAGAATCCCACAATATTTTTTACCAGCCTCAACTTGAAAACTCATGCCAAGACTTTTATTCTTTATCTTTGCAATGATTCTCGCATCTGTCTCTTTCTTCCAGTCCTTGCTTCCACTTTCTTTGCCCAGGCCACCATCATCTATGAGTTTCACCATTTAATAAAACTCATAACTCACCTTCTGTCTTCTCTTGTTGATCTTCAATCCATCCTATATGTTGCAGTTAGTCTTATAACCTTCTTAAAACTCTGGTCTTATTTTCCTATGAAAAACAAAACAAAATAAAACAAACTCCCCTTTGTGTAGACAGTTTGTTCTAGGTTTTCTATGCTGGCATTTATGGGCCTTGAAGACCTGGCTTCAACTGATACCAGCTCTAAGTGATCATAATGTCCCATGTATTTGCCTAGCTCTTTTTTTGTGTGAACTTCTCTTTTGAAACTTTTATGATTCAATGTTGTGTCATTACACCATTTAATAGAATGACAACATGTTGAAGCCAGGTACATGCTATGTTTTCTAATGTCAGCACTTAGCACAGTTTTTGATACACACAAGCTCTATACATATTTACTGAATAAATCATTGTGTGACTCTCTTCTTGAAGTTCCACATTCAGTATCAAACAGAATATAGAATACAAAAATGATTAATTGCAAACCCTATATAGTGTTTGGGTGTAACTAAAAATATTAAATTCTGTACATTTTGTTTAAGGCAATGGATATGACATTAGCTGTGGTAATGTTAAATATTGTTGTGCAACTGATGCCTGCAGTTTCCTGAGCCAAAAGAGGAAAAATCTTGTCCCTAGAAATTCTTTGACTGAAGGGTCATCCAATTAATTACAAAACCCTTAGCAAAAAACCTGTTGATGCATGCGGCCTTTTCCCCAGAAAGATCTGCAAGATATGACGAGAACAACAGCCTCAGGCAGTACACTCAGAAGATGAAACTGTATGTGAAAAAACCCACTCTGAACATTTCTGGCACAGGCTGGCTGCCTGCAGGTCCTGATACTGACCCTCAAGCATGCTGCTCAGACTTCCACTGCAGAGGAATTAAAGTGGCCAAACATATATATATATATATATATATAAGACAGAACCTCACTTTATTGCCTAGACTGGATTGGAGTACAGCGGCTCCATCTCTGTGCACTGCAGCCTCAGCCTCCTGAGCCCAAGCGATCCTCCCGAGCAGTCCTCTCGCCTTACCTTCCTGAGTAGCTGGGACCACAGGCACGCACCACCAGGCCTGGCTAATTTTTTGTATTTTTTTATAGAGACAAGGTTTCGCCATATTTTCAAGCTGGTCTTGAACTCCTCAGTTCAAGTGATCCACCCACCTCGGCCTCCCAAAGTGATGGGATTATAGGCATGAGCCACTGTGCCTTACCACATATATTTTAAATATTTAAAATATAAATTTTGGCCGGGCACGGTGGCTCACACCCATAATCCCAGCACTTTGGGAGGCCAAGGTGGGCAGATCACGAGGTCAGGAGTTCGAGAGCAGCCTGGCCAACACAGTGAAACCCCATCTCTACTAAATATACAAAAATTAGCTGGGCGTGGTGGTGGGCGCCTATAATCCCAGCTACTTAGGAGGCTAAGGCAGGAGAATCGCTTGAACCCGGGAGGCGGAGTTTATAGTGAGCTGAGATGGCGCCACTGCACTCCAGCCTGGGCAACAGAGCTAGACTCCATCTCAAAAAAAAAATTAATTTTGACTTGTATCATGCTGCATGAGAACAGTGTAGTATAATTAAGGCAGATGAGTAGATAGGAACTTACTTTCATGGATTATTTTTGTTAACACAGAAGTTCTCAATTTTGAATGCACATTAAAGTTATTTGTCAAGCTTTCCGAAATTCAGATGTCCGGGATCGATTGATCCCCATAAATTCTGATTTAATTGGTCTGGGCTAGATCTCAAACATGGTATGCTTTTTGTAAATTTCCCAGGTAAATCTAAGTTGTTTCTATGGTTGAGAAGCATTTCTACTCATTGAAGATTGCCATTCTGCTGTAAGTTATTAAGGAATAAAATAATTGATGTAGTTGTTGAGGGGTTTTTTGTTTCATTCTAACATTGATTTTTCTTTCATGAAGCTGTAAGCTTGAGGTTTGAGCACTCCACATTCAACACCTACAGTGAATGCCAGTGCAACTCTACAGTCAGAATGTTAATTAGTATTCCACTGCGTACTAGCTGTTCCAGTTATGTTTGTTAACAGTTAGAAGAGGGTTGACATGATGTGCATAATTGTAATCAATCATGGTCTTGTCTCTGAGTAAACAAAGTGCATGACTGACATTTGAGATACTTCATGCTTTATCCCTGGCTATCTTCTTATCTTATATTTTCTACTTTTTTTTTTTTTCCTGAGATGGAGTTTCACTTTTGTTGCCTAGGCTGGAGTGCAATGGTGTGATCTCGGCTTTGCGCAACCTCCACCTCAGGTTCAAG
>NW_016822289.1:7144-21344 GCF_001698545.2 Rhinopithecus bieti | reverse complement strand
CTTTTTTTTTTTTTTCCTGAGATGGAGTTTCACTTTTGTTGCCTAGGCTGGAGTGCAATGGTGTGATCTCGGCTTTGCGCAACCTCCACCTCCCAGGTTCAAGCGATTCTCCTGCCTCAGCCTCCTGAGTAGCTGGAATTACAGGCATGCGCCACCACACCTGGCTAATTTTGTATGTTTAATAGAGACAGGGTTTCTCCATGTTGATCAGGCTGGTCTCGAGCTCCTGACCTCAGGTAATCTGCCTGTCTCGGCCTCCCAAGGTGCTGGGAATAAAGGCGTGAGCCACCACGCCCGGCCTTTTTTTTTTTTTTTGAGATGGAGTTTCACTCTTTCGTCCAGGCTGGAGGGCAATGGTCCAATCTCAACTCACTGCAACCTCCACCCCCAGGTTCAAGTGATTCTCCTGCCTCAGCC
The DNA here is from genome assembly GCF_001698545.2 of Rhinopithecus bieti. Taxonomy (NCBI): domain Eukaryota; kingdom Metazoa; phylum Chordata; class Mammalia; order Primates; family Cercopithecidae; genus Rhinopithecus; species Rhinopithecus bieti. The sequence goes on along the minus strand of NW_016822289.1, from coordinate 20,927 downwards.
TCCTGAGTAGCTGGGATTACAGGTGTGCGCTACCATGCCTGGCTAATTTTTGTATTTTTAGTAGAGACGGGGTTTTGCCATTTTGGCCAGGCTGATCTCAAACTCTTGACCTCAGGTGATCTACCTGCCTCGGCCTCCCAAAGTGTAGGATTACAGGTGTGAGCCACTGGGTCTGGCCTTCTATTTCCATCTTATACCATGACTGGTTACTCTTCCAGCTTATGCTCCAGTCACCCTGAGTTATGTTATAGTCACCTTGATTCCAATAATGCACAAGCTTTTCTCCAGGGTCCTGCACATGCTGTTTCCTGTTTGGACCCCCCTTTCCTCTTTGTCTGCCTGAAACATTCCTACTCATTCTCCTATACCCAGAGTCTTGATGATGCACATTCTGAGTTAGTAAGCAAAATGTATGTGTATGCTTGTTATATAATTTTTTATTGAAAGAATCATCATAAATTTCATTACATCCTTAAAAGGGTCTGTGACCCCATAAATGTTAAGATTCATTTGTTTCTGTCTATAATCAAATGTGACACATTGAAAGCATACACTGAGACCTCCTTGTTTCCAACTGCCCCAACCAAGTTATCTGTCACAGATATTCTGTTCCTCTTCTCAGTTTTTATAGCACTTTACATATCTGTCTTTTTTTTTTTCTTTTTTTTTTTTTTTAGATGGAGTCTCGCTCTGTCACCCAGGCTGGAGTGCAGTGGCGTGATCGCGACTCACTGCAACCTCCGCCTCCTGGGTTCAAGCTATTCTCCTGCCTCAGCCTCCCCAGTAGATGGGACTACAGGCATGTGCCACCACGCCCAGCCAATTTTTTGTATTTTTAGTAGAGACGGGGTTTTACCGTGTTAGCCAGGATGGCCTCCATCTCCTGACCTCACGATCCGCCCGCCTTGGCCTCCCGAAATGCTGGGATTACAGGCATGAGCCACCGCGCCCAGCCTAGATATCCCTCTTTTTATATCATTTTTACTTGTCTCCCTTTGGACTGAGATATCACCGAAGGCAGAAACAATGTCTATTCACCTTTGATCCCAGAACATAGCACAAACAGATTCATTCTAGTTGGGAGAATGTTGAAGCTTAAATCAACTTGACTGGAATTTAAAGGTTTTCATATGCTAAAGTTCTGGAGGATACGGGGCTTGCATCTTCTAACTATTACTCATACATTTCAATTTTTGACCAGTCATTGCCCTTCTTTAGGTAACAATGTGAATACCAAGAAATACAACATTTCTCCTTAATAAAATATGAAAAGCTTGAGCTGTCATAGCTTGACACAAATAGAATCAGTGTGGTGATATCTTCTTCTCCAAGATAATTTCTTCCAATATTTTAATTATATGAGTCACAGAAAGAAAATAAATATGTTAAACAAAGGGGAATAAATTGTTGGCAAAATAATTCAATAAAAAGTCTCAGAATTTAAGGATGTGTATTTATAGATTAAAAGGCTAGCATATAGCAAAATAGATGAAAATAGACTCATGTCAAGATATATCAGTGTAAAATTTCAGAACACTGAGAACAAAGAGAAAATTGTATAAGTTTCCACAAGGGTAAAAATAGGTCAGGTACAAAAGATGAGGAATCAGATGGCTTAAAAATTTTCAACACCAGCCGGGCACGGTGGCTCATGCTTGTAATCCCAGCACTTTGGGAGGCCGAGGTGGATGGATCACCTGAGGTCAGTTAGAGACCAGCCTGACCAACATGGAGAAACCCTGTCTCTACTGAAAACACAAAATTAGCAGGGCGTGGTGGTGCCTGCCTGTAATCCCAGCTATTCGGGAGGCTGAGGCAGGAGAATCCCTTGAACCCGGGAGGCGGAGGTTGTGGTGAGCCAAGATCGCACCACTGCACTCCAGCCTGGGCAACAAGAGCAAAACACCATCTCAAAAAACAAACAAACAAAAAACAACAACAACAAAATTCAACATCATCACTATAAACCAAAGGCAATGGGTTTATGCTTTGAAAATTCTAAAGAAAAATGATTTCGGCATACGTTTCTATTTCCACATAGACTAAAATCAAATGTGCAAGTAGAAAACATACATTTTTCAGACATATGACATTTCTAAAATTCTGTCTCCCTGTGAACCTTTTCTCAGGAAGCTACTAGAGATTTTTTCCTACCAAAAGGAAGAAGTAAACCAAGAAAGATAAAGATGTGGAATGCGGAAAATAGGAGACACAACACAAGAGACAGATAAATTCTTAAAAGTGTAGTGATGGAAAATCCTAGGATGAGAAAATTGAATCAGGCTTAGACGGCAACCAGTCAAGAGTGTTGCAGGGAAGCAGCTTACAAGAGAATGTTTCAATTGATATGAATAAAAGTCTTGATATGAGGTTTAAACAATTAGTAAAGAATTTTCAATTGAGTTAGAACAAATTAAAATAAAATTAAGTTGAAATTCAACAAGAAATTTAATAACATAAATATTTCTCGGCAATTCATGGATTACCATAATAGAAATTTAAAAATACTTAGAACTTAAAGATATTGAAAATATTACAAAGTAAATTTGTGAGTAGCAGGAAAAGTGATATGACAATAGGAGTTTATAGACTTAAATGTTTCTACAACAACTTGAAAATTAATGTACTACGTATTTAAATAAAGAATTAGAAAAGAAACAACAGAATCAATTCTGAAAAACTAAAGTGAGGGGATAATCATGTAGAGAAAATTAGTAAAACATGCAAAGCTAAAATTTGGTTGTTGGAGAAACATAATAAAAGGTGCAAACCTCAGGCAAGTTTAGAAAAAAAGAAAAAAATTACAAATAAAACTAAGAATGAAAAAGATACATAACTACAGATACAGTATAGATTAAGAAGCTAATAAGAAAATATGATTAACACTTTATGCTACAAATTTGAAAATCTAGATCAAATAGACAGATTTTTAATAAGTATATAACTTAGTAAAATTAAAGTAGAAGTATGTAATCTGAATAGTCTCATAAATGTTAAAGGAAATAAAGGATTGTTCCTACAGATACAACACTAGGCCCAGATTTTTTTCCCCAGACAGAGCATTTCAATATATATGAAGGATTCTATAAAATAAAAAAGGGAAAATCCTAAACTTATTCCATGAGGCAAGCAGAACTTTGATACCAACACCACATAAATTGAGTATATAAAAATATATTAAAACTAACGTCCATTCTCATTCATAAAACAAATGGTAAAATCCCAAATGTAAAAAGATTTATGTGGATTCTTTGAGGGTTAGGATGAAATTTGTTTCTGACAGATCCTGCTACTCTGGGACAACACACACAAATTTATGTTTTGAGATTTTCTGTAATACCCAAGCAATATGGAACTGGCTTGACAATCTGTGTGATAGCCAGCCTGTGGTCGTGACTTCTCAGGGGCACAAATTTTTTTCTCTTTTCCTCCTTGTTCTGCTCAGCTCCAAGACAACTTTCGCCAAAGTTCCTTGAGTTTGGAAATAGGGACGGGTTTACCTCTGTTTCACCCTTACCGTGAAGAGACAGTCCTATGGGATCCCAGATCCTTTTGGAGAGAGTCGGATATTAACCTCTTTTCATAAGTAGGTCCTGGGCCTTGACTACTGTCTCTCTTGAGATAAGAGGCTGATAGTTCCTTCCTGGCCCATCAGTTTTGGATACAATTAATGTTTCTTCTATTCAGAATTTTTACTTGTTTGGGAGGTGATGTGGTTTGGCGGCGTCTCCATTCAAATCTCAACATCAATTGTATCTCCCAGAATTCCCACACGTTGCCGGGGGGACCCAGAGGGAGGTCATTGAATCATGGGGGCGGGTCTTTCTCGTGCTACTCTTGTGGTAATGAATAAGTCTCACGATATCTGATGGGGTTTCTCACGATATCTGATGGGGTTATCAGGGGTTTCCGCTTTTGCTTCTTCCTCATTCCCCCTTGGCACCGCCATGTTAGAAGTGCTTTTCGACCTATGCCGTGATTCTGAGGCCTCCCCGGCAATGTGGAATTGTAAGTCCAATTAAACCTCCTTTTCTTGCCGGTTTCGCGTATGTCTTTATGAGCAGCCTGAAAATGAACTAATACAGGAGGGTTGGTCCAAATAACCTGGACTTCCATTATAGAACGTGGAAATTGGTGAAATTTTTAATCTTTCCTGTGGCAAACTTTAGCAGTGGGTATTATTTTTCTGATTTTTTCCTGTTTTATTCGCCTTTGTTTCTCATAGTGTACTTTTTTTTTTTTTTTTTTTTTTTTTTGAGACGGAGTCTCGCTCTGTAGTCCAGGCTGGAGTGCAATGGCACCATCTTGGCTCACCGCGACCTCTGCCTCCCGGGTTCAAGTGATTATCCTGCCTCTGCCTCCCGGGTTCAAGTGATTATCCTGCCTCAGCCTCCCGAGTAGCCGAGTTTACAGGCAAGCATCATCACACCCAGCTAATTTTTTGTATTTTTGGTAGAGATGGGGTTTCACCATGTTGGTCAGGCTGATCTCAAACTCCTGACCTCAGGTGATTCACCTGACTCGGCCTCCTAAAGTGCTGGGATTACAGGCGTGAGCCACCCCTCCCAGCCCTCATAGGATATTTTTTTTGTGCCTGCTCTGTTTTGAGCACATTTTGATTGGAAAAGGCTTTTCTGGGCCAAATAATTTCCATCTATCTAGGGAAAGTGCATGGGAAGAGTTTGGGGATGTTAGGAATTTTCCTTAATATTCAGAATTTTGCATGTGTGTGCATGAATGTGCATATGTGTTGATGTACATGAGGGTATTTTTTTTTCTTTTTAAGTTTCATTTTCCCCTATGTCAATGAAGACATTGGCTGCTCTAGGGATACTTACAATGCAGAGTATTTGTCCTTTTCTTTTCATTCTAAGAATGAGTGCAAGAATGGGTGCAGGAAGTTTGAGAGGTGATCATTGGTCTTTTGATATGGGAGCAGGGAGAGTAAGAGAAGAAAAGGGAATGGAGGGTACATTATTGAGCTGGTTGTTGGTGTGGGCGACTGAGACTAAGTCTCACTGGGAATCTTTAAAGGAATTGTGTAGAGCATACCTCAGAATTGTCCCTCTGAAAGATGGGGTGACTGAGGCAATTACCTTCTTACTCCCTCCCACCATCCTTGGAAGTTAGATGCTGGGGACATTAATTCTGCAACATTTGTAAGCTGCAGCTGTGCACCAGATGAATGGAAATTCAATGAGTATTAATGTTTCAGTTAGGCAAAGTAAATTCTAAACCACTGCTTACAGCATGGTGCCTACAATTAATAATATTGTACTGTGTACTTTAATATTTGTTAAGATGGTAGATCTCATGTTAAGTGTTCTTAACACAATAAAAATATTAATTGTATTAATTATGCTACAACATGGAGGAACTTCAAAAACATCATGCTAAATGAAAATAGCCCGACACATAAGGCCACAAATTGTATGAATTGTCTGATTCTACTGATAATGAAATATTCCAACAGGCAAATCCACAGAGCCACAAAATGGATTAGTGGTTGCCAGGAGTTAAGGTGAAGAATAATGACCGTCTCCTGATGAGTATGGAGTTTCTTTTTAGAGTGATTAAAATATTCTGGAATTAGTATTGTTAGCTGCACAACTCTGAATATAATTACACCACAAAACTGTATACTTCTTAAAATGTTTCCTCATATTTTTAAAAGAACCAGAATGTCTAATTAGGTTTATGTCATTAAATACATTTTTTAAAGGGACTTGATGCTTGAAAATGGGAGAGTAATGGACATTTCTACCTTCTCCACTCTGAAATAACCCAAATATAGCAGAGAAAACATTAAGATAGCCAAGTTCAATATTAGCAAAATCTAAGAAACATTTTAATGTACCAACCCAAGATAGAAGAAAGAGCTGCTCCAAAGCAGTATAGATTGAAATATAATTGAGCCAGGAACCTGAGAAAGTATACCAGTGACCATACATTTTTTCCTTCCACCAGACCCTGGAAACCACCATTCTACTCTTTATATTTTTTTTGTTTTTTTGAGACAGAGTCTTGCTCTGTTGCCAGGCTGGAGTGCAGTGGTACAATCTCGGCTCACTGCAACCTCCGCCTGCTGGGTTCAAGCAACAATTCTCCTGCCTCAGCCTCCCGAGTAGCTGGGACTACAGGCACGTGCCACCATACCCAGCTCATTTTTTGTATTTTTAGTACAGACGAGGTTTCACCATGTTGGCCAGGATGGTCTCGATCTCCTGACATCTTGATCTGCCTGCCTCAACCTCCCAAAGTGCTGGGATTACAGGCGTGAGCCACCATGCCCAGCCCTCTTTGTTTTTACAGGTTTGATTATCTTAGATATCTCATATAAGTAGAAACGTGAAGTAATTGCCCTTCTGTGACTGATTTATTTTACTTAGCATAACATCCTTCAGGATTATTTATGTTGTAGCATATGGCAGGATTTCTTTCTCTTTAAGGCTAAATAATACTACATTCCACTGAATGCATATACATTTTCCTTATTCATTCATCTACTGATAGACATTTAGATTGTTCTATTGTTAATTTTTTTGAGGAACCATCACACTGCTTTCCATAATGGCAGCCCTATTTCACATTCCCACCAAGAGTTTATAGGTTCTCAATTTCTCAACATCATTGCCCCACTTCTTATCTTTTGATTTTTTAATTACAGCTATCCTAAAAGCATGAGTTAATATCTCATTGTGGTCTTGATTTGCGTTGCTCTTATGATTAGTGACATTAAGGATCTTTTAATCTATTTTTTGGCCATTCGTATGTCTTCTTTGAAGAAATGCCTATTCAACTCCTCTGTCCAGGTTTTTTCGTGTTTTTTTTCTTTTCTTTTGCTATTGAGTTGTAGGAGTTCCTGATATATTTGGACATTAATCCTTTGTCAGGAGTATGGTTTGCAAACATTGTCTTCCATTACACAGGTTGTCTTTTCAGTCTGTTGATTGCGTCCTTTCTACAGCAAGCTTTTCAGTTTGATGTAGTACTACTTGTTTAATTTTGCTTCACCTGCTTGCACTTTTGGCTCATCAGTTAGCAGGTGATGAATGCTGCCAGGACTGCATTCTTTCCTTCAAGCCAGCAGGTTCCCTTCTGGCCCAGGGTGCATCTAGAAATATCACGTAGGAGCTAGTGCCTGGAAAGGGGGTCTCATGATTCTGACTGGTGCCCTATCCTGCTATGGCTGAGCTGGTTTCCAAGATGCAAAACAAAGTCCTCCCAACTATTTCCTCTCCTCTCCTTTAGTGGAAGGAAGGGGTGTATTTTAGAGCCATGAGCTGTGCAGCTTGGGGTTAGGGGAGCAGTGATGCCAGCACTTCCTTAGAAACTCCAGCTGAAGGCCGGATGTGGTGGCTTACACCTGTGGTTCCAGCACTTTGGGAGGCTGAGTCCGGTGGATCACCTGAGGTCAGGAGTTCACAACCAGCCTAACATGGTGAAACCCCGTCTCTACTAAATACAAAATAGTTAGCCGGGCGTGGTGGCACATGTCTGTAATCTGAGCTACTTGGGAGGCTGAGACAGGAGAACAGGAGAATCGCTTGTACCTGGGAGGCGGAGGTTGCAGTGAGCCGAAGTCGCACCACTGCACTCCACCCTGGGCAACAAGAGTGAAACTCCATCTTGAAAAAAAGAAAGAAACTCCAGCTGTTTTCTGGGTTGGTCATGTCCACTGGTTCTGGACCCAGTTCAGCACTAGGTCTCACGGAAAAGTTACAGTCCTTGTGGTCTAAACTACCATTCAGATTTACTTAGAGCCCCAGGCACTTTGTCCTGCAGTGATGAGGCTTGCAGGAACTCATGTTTAGACCACTGGTGTCAGAGGCGTTTGAACCAGAGCAACTCTATCTTGAGTAGGAGCTAGGTAAAATGAAGCTGAAACCTCCTGGGCTGCATTTCCAGGTGGTTAAGGCATTCTAAGGCACAGGATGAGATAGGAGGTCGGCACAAGATACAGGTCATAAAGGCCTTGCTGATAAAACAGGTTGCAGTTTTAAAGAAGCCAGTTAAAACCCACCAATACCAAGATGTCAATAAGAGTGACCTCTTGTCGTCCTCTCTGCTACACTCCCAACAGTGCCATGACAGTTTACAAATGCCATGGCAACATCAGGAAGTTACTCTGTATGGTCTAAAAGGAGAGGCATGAATAAGCCACCCCTTGCTTGGCATATAATCATGAAATAACTGCAAAAATGGGAAACCAGCAGTCCTGGGGCTGCTCTGTCTGTGGAGTAGCCGTTCTTTTATTCCTCTACTTTCTTAAACTTGCTTTCACTGTACTCTATGGACTCAGCCTGAATTATTTCTTGCATCGGATCCAAGAACCCTCTCTTGGCGTCTGGATCGGGGCCCCTTTCTGGTAACAAAAGAATCAGTGATTTCCCTCTGACTGGGCTGGTTTAAATATTCCCTCTGTGGGCAGGCATCAGCTGAATTTGGTCTGGTTTTATGTTAATCTATAACAGGGCAGGAGTTCAGTGCTTCACGATTGCTGCACTATCCCTCTCTCCTGCACATGGAAATGATCCCCACACCACACCACTGCTGCTGAGGGATGAGGGAGAAGTGGCATTGGTGATTCAAGGCACGTTTTCTTACCTCTTCAGTGACTCCTTCAGCAATTTGAAATTAAAACCATATATTCTGTGTAAACCCCAAATATCTGAGATAAGTCTCAGTCAATTTAGCAAGTTTATCTTGCCAAGGTTAAGGACACGCGCCTGTGACACAGCCTCAGGAGGTCCTGGCAACATGTGCCCATGTGCCCAAGGTGGTCGAGGCACAGCTTGGTTTTGGTTTTGTTGTTGGTGGTGGGGTTTTTTTTTTTGTTTTTTTTTTGTTTTTTTGAGACGGAGTTTCGCTCTTGTCGCCCATGCTGGAGTGCAGTGGCATGATCTTGGCTCACTGCAACATCCACCTCCTGGGTTCAAGTGATTCTCCTGCCTCAGTCTCCTGAATAGCTGGGATTACAGGCACGTACCACCATGCCCGGCTAATTATTGTATATTTAGTACAGACAGGGTTTCACCATGTTGGTCAGGCTGGTCTCGAACTCCTGACCTCGTGATCCACCCACCTCAGCCTCCCACAGTGCTGGGATTACAGGCATGAGCCACCACGCAGGGCTACAGCTTGGTTTCATATATTTTTAGGGAGACATGAGACATCAACTAATATATGTAAGATGTACATAGGTTTTGCCTGGAAAGGTAAGACAACTCGAAGTGGGGAGGAGGCTTCCAGGTCTTAGATATGTGAGAGACAAATGGTTGCATGCTTTTGAGTTTCTGATTAGCCTTTCCAAAGAAGGAAATCAGATATGCATTTATCTCTGCGAGCAGAGGAATGATTTTGAATAGAATGGGAGGTAGGTTTGCCAGAAGCAGTCCCCAGCTTAACTTTTCCCTTTAGTGTAGTGATTTGGGAGTTCCAAGATTTATTTTCCTTTCATTGTGAGTGCTTACTTGATTTTGGTTCTTCTGAATGTGCTTTTGTGCGTGTAGATAATTGTTTACCTGATGTCTTTGTGAGGTGGATGATTGGTAGAACTGTCTATTTTGCCATCTTGCTCCCCAACTTTTCGTTTTCCACTAAAAAATCCTGCTGTGATTTCATTGAGATCATGATGAATGTATAAATTTAATTAGAGAGAACAGGCATTTAAACAATATTAAGTAATCCAATTCATGAATATAGTACGTCTCTTTTTATTTAGGTCTTCTTTAATTTCTCTCAATGATGTCTTACAGTTTTTAGTGTGGAAGTTTTAGATATTTTATTAAATTCATTTCTAAGCATTTTCTGCTTTTGAATATTACAAAAGTGGTATTTTAAGTTTATTTTGCAATTTTGGTTGCTGGTACATAAACAATAGTTTTTTATATCAACTTTGTATGCTGTAAATTTGCTAGATTAACTTTTTAATTTTACTAGTTGTTTTGTGTATAAATTTTCTGTGCAAATGACCATGTCATCTGCTAATAAAGTTTTAACTCTTTTCATACTAAAATGTAGACCTTTTATTTAATATTCTCGCTTTATTGCTCAGTCTAGGACTGCTTGTAAAACCATTTCCTTTTTGGAAGTCTTATGCAAAACTGTTTACAATTTCACAATAAGTATGATACCAGCCATAAGTTTTTAGGTGAGTTTTATTCCTTTGTTCCTCTGTAACCTTACATATCCTGTATACATTGGGCTATAAAAAGCGAGCACATGCATCGTTGAATATTGAATTTTGCCAAGTAGTTTTACTGCCCCAAACTTCTTCTAGTGAATCGCCAAGGCTGGTTTTTGGACTATTATTGTCTATAACTAGATTATCAAGAATATACTGCATCTATTCAAACAATCAAACTTCGGGGCCCTCTTGTATGTTGTATGTTGTAGAACGGAGGGACCAAGTTCGAACTTACATTAAAGATCCTTGCCGCTTGGCTTTGACTCTGGACTCTGGTGGTCTTCTTCGGGGAATAAACGGTCTGGGCATAACATCGTTCAAATTTCACAAATTCAAGCTAAGTGGGCTAGGTGGATAATCGTTTCTATCATGAGGAAGTGTACTTCTTCATATATTTAGTATTTTTTTTAGTTTGAATTCAATTTATTTTCATATTAATATTGATTATTGATGTACCAACTTACTTTGGTTAGTATTTGCCTCATACTTCTTTTTTTTTTTTTTTTTTTTTTTTTTTTGAGATGAAGTCTTACTCTGTCGCCCAGGCTGGAGTGTAGTGGCACAGTCTCTTGCCTCAGATATCTTTTTATATCGCTTTAATTATTTTAACCTTTCTGGTGTTTGCTGTGTTTTTTTTTTTTTAGTGAATTTCTTGTAAGTAGTAAATAGATAGATTTTTAGATTCAAATATTACTATCTTGTTAAATAGGCAAATTTAATTAACATTTATCTTCATTTTGTATATTTGGAATTATGTCATCTTATTTTATATTTTCTACTTACAATTCCTTCTGTACCATATGGGCTTGGGCTTGATCTTCTGGGGTTAGAATATTACGAATCTCCATTTATATGCAAAATGTATCCAGTCTATCCAAAGTCATGTAGACAGAGGGAAAAGTTCCTGGAATACTATTTTCCCCTTGGTTCTTCCAACTTACTTTGAAATTAATAACCAGTATAAGCACACCTTAGAAGCAACTTTAAAGCCTACTTAGTGTCCCCATTTACTACATAACTCTGTATTTAATACAACTTACTTTTGCTAATGGCAGGAAATGGGAGAATCAGACTCTCCCAGAGATCACAGACTTTCATTTCCCTTCACACTTTCATAGTTGGATCAGCAGGTACTGCTGTATCTGAGTTGTCTAAGGCTAATAACACTGGAGCTGAGAAAAAAAATACCTCGCTTACTGTTTTACAGCAGTCACTGTCTGATAATCACAAAATGATTTCTGGGTCAGTTATGTGTCTTCAAGGTAAGACCAAAATGCCAGCTCAAATAATGGGGCAATGCAGTGTCTTAATACAGATATTTCTATAAAATACTTGGAACAATGGTCTTAAAATTGCAACAGATTTTCTTTCATGCCAGTTCCTAGTTAAACTAGGTACTCTTTAACATGTATTTATTTAAAAGGTATAACTGAATTCCATTGATGTTAATAACAAATGTAATATTTGAATGTCTCCATTAAGAAAAGTACTGTTGAGCAAGTGGCTCATGAAGATGTGTACAAAAATATTCATACTTTATACAGAGGCTCCATCTTTTAGAGTTCAGTTAAAATTCCTATACCCATGAAGTTCAGGTGCCAGAAAGGGTTTCAGCTGGAAAGCTCTTCATAGAATTAAGGGATTGATAAAAAGAGAATTTTTTTATTCCTTTTTTATCATTACTCCAATGTTAATAATTAAAGTTTAATGAGAATTTTTACCTTAAGTTAATTTTTTTTAAATGCGAGGGTTAAAAACTTTAAAAGAAAGAGCTTCCCCTTAGAGTACTCACCACTAGTCCAATTGTGAATTTTAAAAGAATACCACAGGGTACAAGACACTCATTGATATGTATATGAGGCCTATGTTTTTCCAATCTAGAAGTTACAAGGATTATTGGCTGGGAAAGTCCTTAGAAGAAAAAGACTTGGCCAGGCACGGTGGCTCACGCTGTAATCCCGGCACTTTGGGAGGCCGAGGTGGGTGGATCACGAGGTCAGGAGATTGAGACCATCCTGGCCAACATGGTGAAACCCCGTCTCTATTAAAAATACAAAAATTAGCTGGCTGGCGCCTGTAGTGCCAGCTACTCTCGAGGCTGAGGCAGGAGAATCACTTGAACCTGGGAGGTGGAGCTTGCAGTGAGCCGAGATAACGCTACTCCGTCTCAAAAAGAAAAAAAAAAAGAAAAAGCTTAACCAAGTTTTGTAATAACTACAATTACTTAACACCAGTTAACTCTATGCAGATCAAATTTAGCCTGTTGGTGATGGCAGTCTACCTCAAATTTACTTCCAGGTTTGTGAGGGCCTATAGAAATGTGATTCACATGGCTGAAATGAGGGAGGAATCTGAAGATCTCTGTCTTTAAGAGAAAGACACCTTGGATAATACATACCCATCAACCAAGGGATAACTTACCTCACCTGAGATTCCCACTGTTAAAAATTACTTGATTTCATTCATTTATTTGTTTCAACAAATATTTATTGAGTGTCAGCTATGTGCCAAATACTACTCTAGACACAGAGGATACAGCAGCAAAGAAAACAAATAGAAATTCTTACTCTCATAGAACTTACCTTTTAATAGAAGGATGTAGGCAATAAATAAGAAACAGAAGAATTTTAAAAAATAAAGCATTAGGAGAGATTGTGCAATGGTTGGGTGGAGTTTAAGTTTAGGTAGGGTGGCCAAGGACACTTCACTAGGAAAACGACATTTGAGTAAAGGCCTGAAGGAAGTGAGGAAGTGAACTATGCAGATATCTAAACAATAGCATTTTAGGCATACGGAAAGAACAGCAATTGCAACAATCTTGAAGCACGAGCAAGCCTGATGTTTTTAAGGAATAGCTAGGAGGCTAGTATGGCTGGATCATAATGAGTGAGCAGGAGAGTAGGATGAAATGAAATGAGAAAGATATAGAGGAAGAGCATACAGAACCTTATAGACTATTGTAAGGACTGAAACTTTTACTGTGAGTGAGATGAAAATCCACCGGAGAGTTTGATGCAGGAGAGGCAAAATGAAAGGAGAGGCAAAGTTAGGTTACTATTGCAGTGTTCTAGATGAAAGATGATGGTGTTTGGGATCAGAATGGCAGCAGTGGAGGTTGTGGAAATGTGGAGGTTGTGGAAATGTCAGATTTGTTGATGAACCAGATGTGGGTTTTGTGAGGTGGTGGGGAGTAAATGGTGACTCTAATATATATATATATATATATATATGTATGTGTGTGTATATATATATGTATGTGTATATATATATGTATGTGTATATATATGTATATATATGTATGTATAGATATATGTATGTATAGATATATGTATGTATAGATATATATGTATGTATGTATATGTATGTATAGATATATATGTATGTATATATGTATGTATATATATGTATGTGTATATATATATGTATGTATATATATATGTATGTGTGTATATATATATATGTATGTGTATATATATATATATATATTTTTTTTTTTTTTGAGACCGAGTCTTGCTCTTGTTGCCCAGGCTGGAGTGCAGTGGTGCAACTAGGCTCACTGCAACCTCTGCCTCCCGGGTTCAAGCAATTCTCCTG
>NW_016822289.1:0-5810 GCF_001698545.2 Rhinopithecus bieti | reverse complement strand
TTTTTTTTGAGATAGGGTCTCGCTTTGTCATCCAGGGTAGAGTGCAGTGGTGCGATCTCGCCTCACTGCACCCTCCACCTCCCGGGTTCAGTTGGTACTCCTGCCTCAGTCTCCTGAGTAGCTGGGACTGCAGGAACATGCCACTAGGCCTGGCTAATTTTTGTATTTTTGGTAGAGACGGGTTTTTGCCATTTTGCCGAGGCTGGACTCGAACTCCTGACCTCAAGTGACCCGCCCACCTTGGCCTCCCAAAGTATGGAAATTACAAGCATGAGCCACCACACCCAGCCTGGAGTTGCTTTTTTTTTGACATAGAAAAATCTCTGGAGGTAAAAGCTTGGTTTATGGGAGCACCTGAGCTCAGTTTGGGCCATAATTTTGGGATACCTATTATTTACTGACAGTGATGGTATATTGTTAAGAGCAAAAATTCTGAAGCAGACTGCCTGAATTCACATTCTTACTCCGCCACTCAGCAACTGTATGACCCTGAGCAAGTTATTTAATGTCTGTAACTTGTTTGCTCATACAAAAAATGGGGATAATAATACTATACACAATATGGTTTGGCTGTGTGTCCCCATCCAAATCTCATCTTGAATTGTACTCCAATAATTCCCATGTGTTGTGGGAGGGACCCGGTGGAAGATAATTTGAATCATGGGGGCGATTCCTCCATACTGTTCTCGTGGTAGTGAATAAGTCTCACGAGATCTGATGGTTTTATCAGGGGTTTCTCCTTTTGCATCTTCCTCAGTTTATCTTGCTGCTGCCATGTAAGGAGTGCATTTCGCCTCCTGCCACGATTCTGAGGCCTCCTCGGCCATGTGGAACTGTAAGTTCAATTAAACCTCTTTTTCTTCCCAGTCTCGGGTATGTCTTTATCAGCAGTGTGAAAACGAACTAATACAACACATCATAGGTTTTTGTGAGAATTGAATTAATGTATTTTTTTAAAATGCTTACAATAAAGTCTGGCAAATAATAAGAACCAATCTTAACTATAAGAAATTAGCACACTCTGGGCAGTTTATAAACAATAGACTTTTATTTCACATTTCTGGAAGCTGGAAGTCCAAGATCAAGGTGCTGGCATGGTCAGGTTCTGGTGAGGGACCTCTTTCCTGTTGCAGACTGTCAACTTCTCATTGAACATGCAAATGGCAGAGAGCAGAGAGAGAAAAAGCAACTGTTTTGCATCTTTATGTAAAGGCATAAATCTCATTTATGAGTGTGTCTTCATGACCTAATTACATCTCGAAAGTCTCTCTTTTAATACCATCACATCAAGGGTTAGGATCTCAACATATTAATTTTGAGAGAACAGGAAAACTCAGTCATTAGTGGCACCATACAAGCATTAGTTGTCATTATTGTTATTACTACTATTAGATATTTTAGTTGAGATGTTAACTAGGCCTTTAAAAAATTTGTACATATTTAGGGGGTACTAATGTGGTATTATTACATTAATATATTGTGTAGTGGTGAGGTCTGGGCTTTTAATGTAACCATCACCCTAATAGTGTACATTGTACCCGTTAGGTATTTTCTCATCTCCCTCAAAGCCTCCTACATTTACAAGTTTCCAGTATCATTCCACCCTCCATATCTATGTGTACACGTTATTTAGCTCCCACTGAAAAGTGAGAACATGCAATATTTTATTTGTTTCTGAGTTATTTCACTTAAGTGAATAAATTTTCAATTTCATTCATATTTCTGCAAGAGACATGATTTCCTTTCCTTCCCCTTCCCCTTCCCCTTCCCCTTTCCGAGTTTTGCTCTTGTTGCCCAGGCTGCAGTGCAGTGGTGCAATCTTGCCTCACTCCAACCTCTGTCTCCCGTGTTCAAGTGATCTCCTGCCTCAGCCTGCCGAGTAGCTGGGATTACAGACACCTGCCACCATACCTAGCTAATTTTTTTGTATTTTTAGTAGAGACCAGTTTCACTATGTTGGCCAGGCTGGTCTCCAACTCCTAACCTCAGGTGATTCACCTGCCTCAGCCTCCCAAAGTGCTGGGATTACAGGCGTGAGCCACCATGCCTGGCTATTTGATTCTTTTTTATAGCTGAGTAGTACTCCATATATTATATATACACACACACACACACACACACACAAATATACACACACATATACACACATATATGTACACATAGATATATATACATACACACATATAATCTCTCTCACATTTGCTTTATCCAGTCATCCACTGATGGGCACTCACTGATTCCATGACTTTGCTGTTGCAAATAGGGCTTCAATAAACATACGAGTGCAGGTATGTTTTTGATATCACAATTTCTTTTCCTTTGGGTAGGTACCAAGTAGTGGGATTGCCAGATTGAATGGTAGTTCTATTATTAGTTCTTTGGGAAATATCCATACTGTTTCCCAAAGACGATGTACAAATTTGCATTCTCACCAACAGAGTATGTGTTCCGTTTTCTGTACATCCACACCAACATCTGTTGTTTTTTGACTTTGTAGTAATAGCCATTCAGACTGTTGTGAGATAGCAAGTCATTGTTATTTTAATTTGCATTTCTCTGATGTTTAGTGGTGGTGAGCCTTTTTTCATGTTTATTGGCCATTTGTATGTCTTCTTCTGAAAAATAGCGATTCATGTCTATTGCCCACCCCCCCTTTTTTTTTTTGAGATGGAGTGTCTCTCTGTTGCCCAGGCTGGAAGGTTGGAGTGCAGTGGTGAAATCTCGGCTCACTGCAACCTCTGCCTTCTGGGTTCAAGCAATTCTCCTGCCTTAGCCTCCCGAGTAGCTGGGAT
Source organism: Rhinopithecus bieti (assembly GCF_001698545.2). Classification (NCBI taxonomy): domain Eukaryota; kingdom Metazoa; phylum Chordata; class Mammalia; order Primates; family Cercopithecidae; genus Rhinopithecus; species Rhinopithecus bieti. The sequence continues at coordinate 3,018 of NW_016822289.1, read as the reverse complement.
TATAGGTCTGCGCCACCATGCCCAGCTAATTTTTTGTATTTTTAATAGAGATAGGGTTTCACTGTGTTACAGCCAGGATGGTCTCAATCTCCTGACCTCATGATCCACCTGCCTCGGCCTCCCAAAGTGCTGGGATTACAGCCGTGAGCCACCATGTCTGGCCAAGAATATATAAGAATATTTATATATAAGAATATCGTTATATATAAAATATAAAGGTATGCATATAAAGTTCAGAGAAGGGATCTAGTTTGGAAACATATATTTTGGAGACGCCAGTTTGTAGTTGGTATTTTAGCCAGGACACAAAGAGACTATCAAATACATGAGTGTAGATAGACTCTTTAAGGGCCAGGAACACTCTGCCATTTAGAAGTCTGGGAAATAACAAGGAGCCTCGAGAGGGGACCAAGAAGCAGTGGACAGAGTGTTAGGAAGAAATCCAAGTGTGTGGTATTCTGGAAGCTACATGAAGAAAGTCTATCAGAGAAGGGAATATGACCAACTTGTTGAAATGCTGTTGCTAACTTTAATAAGATGAGGCCTCAGAATAAAAATAGTAGGTTTTAATTCATTTTATTTCAATTCAATTTATTGTGACTTTGATAAGAGCAGTTTTATTGGAATGGTGGGAGCTTAAGCTTTATTTGGGTTTAACGTGAATTAGAGGCCGGGCACAGTGGCTCACGCCTGCAATCCCAACACTTTGGGAGGCCGAGTTGGGCGGATCATGAGGTCAGGAGATCGAGACCATCCTGGCTAACAAGGTGAAACCCCGTCTCTACTAAAAATACAGAAAATTAGCTGGGCGTGGTAGCGGGCACCTGTGGTCCCAGCTACTGGGCAGGCTGAGGCAGGAGAATGGCGTGAACCCAGGAGGCGGAGCTTGCAGTGAGCTGAGATCGCACCACTGCACTCCAGCCTGGGTGACAGAGCGAGACTCCGTCTCAAAAGAAAAAAAAAGAAATGAATTAGAAACAGAGTGTAGACAATACTTTCTAAGACTTGTTTTTCAGAGGACAGAAATGGGTGAAGCTGAACAAACAAGTGAGATCAGGATAGTTTTTCTTAAGATGATAGAAATAGTAGCATAGTTGTATCTGATATTGACCTAGAAGAGTGGGAAAAGAGCAATGCTAGATAGAGAGGAGAACTGCTGCAGTGATGTGATTAAGACATGTTTCTCAACATTACTAGAGGGAAGAAGACATTACTTTCCGCTGTCCCTGAAGACTTAACTATCTAACAGGAAAAATGGAGGACTGACATTGAACTTGGAAAGACAAGTTACCAGTAAAGTTGCAAACAAATCAGGGAAAGGGGTTACTTTGGAGCTTGCCTGTCTCTCCCTAATGATAAGCCTTATGAACTACTAGTAATGTTTATGGTCTAAAGAGGGGATATGTTGAAAAAGGCACGTATCAGCAATTCCTGTAAACTCAACAACCAAATTGTCTTATGAATCTCTCTACATTTTTCCATCTGCACCGACAGTGTCTTAGTCCAAGTTGCCATCATTTCTCATCAGAATTACTGTAAGAAGCTCCTAAGTGGTGATTCTACTTTGATTGTTGCATCTTGCAATCTCTTCACCGCATAACAGCAAAAGCAATTCTTTTAAAAAAGAAGTCATATAATATCAACATTCTGTTCTGTGTTAGTTTGTTTTGTGTTGCTATAAAGCAATACCTGAGACTGGGTAATTGGTAAATAAAAGAGATTTGTTTGGCTCCCAATTCTGCAGAGTGTACAAGCATCACATCAGCACCCTCAGCTTTTGGTGAGGCATCAGGAAACTTTTTACTCATGGCAGAAGGTGAAGTGAAAATAGGCATGCCATGTGGTGAGAGAGGGAGCAAGAGAGAGAGAGAGGAGAAGGTTCTGGGCTCTTTTTAAGCAGCTAGCTGTCACATGAACTGACAGAATGAGAACCATGGGTAGGGTACCAAGCCATTCATGAGGGATCCACTCTTATGACGCAAACACCTCCTACCAGGCCCCATCTCCAACATTGGGGATCACATATCAACATGAAATTTGGAGGGGACAAACATCCAAACTATATCATACTCCCTCCAATAGCTTTGTGAAAGAAAACTTTATCCAAAACTTGGAAAAAATCACAAAACATTAATTACCTGATATGTCAATATCATGTTATAATATGTCCTAAGAAGCCTGACTGATTCTCCTCTGACATTCTTCTGACCACATTCTCATGCGATTGCAGCTTTGTCACAATTTATTTAGCTAATAATCATCCACAGCTATTAACAGTGAAGTCAGTTTAGAACCCTGTGAGGTTAGAGGTGAACCAAAGAATTGATAAGGTGTTAGAATTATGTAGTCTGGTGGAAAACTGCTACCCAAACTGCTATGGTTTTCTTTTCCTGTAGAAAAACACACAACCATATATCTAACTTAGAAGTCTTACATAGGCTTTTTTTTTTTTTTGCCTGACTATATAAATTGTTGCTTGTCAAATGCTCTTGGAACTCACTTTTCTTTCTTCCCTATTGGTTCCCTTATTAATACATTAAAATGTTCACATCTGTTTATATTAAAACATTGTTATATTACTCATAATATTTGAAATGAAATTCAAAGTTCTTTTTATTGCCACAAGGCCCTGTGTGATCATACTACTGCTTAACGCTCTGGGCTCATCCACTACCAGTCTTCTAAGCTGTGCTGGCTTTCTTGCTGTCCTAAAACACACCAGGTCGTGTTTCATCTTAAAGCCCTTTCAGCTTTCTCTACCATCTGCTTGGAAATCTTTCCTTCCAGATTTCAGTTTGGATCCATCCCTCCCATCTGTCAGATCTCTGCTCAAATGTAAGCTCTTCATAGATGCTTCCCTGACCCTATCCAAAATATCATAAACACATCCACTTTATAAACCCCGTAACCTGCTTCGCTTTTTCAGACATTTCACTATCTACCCACCATTGATTCTACCATTAACTTTTTTTTTTTTTTAATTATACTTTAAGTTCTAGGGTACATGTGCATAACGTG
>NW_016822288.1:0-3708 GCF_001698545.2 Rhinopithecus bieti | reverse complement strand
AAAAAAAAAGAAAGAAAACTGGAGGAATCACATTACCTAACTTGAAATTATATTATTAAACCATAGTAACCAAAACAGCATGGTACTGGTGTAAAAACAGACCGGTAGACCAATGGAACAGAACAGAGAACCCAGAAACACAACCACTCACCTACAGTGAACTCATTTTCAACAAAGTTTCCAAGAACATACACTGGGGAAAAGACACACTCTTCAGTGAACGGTGCTGGTAAAAATAAATATTCATATGCAGAAGAAAAAAACGTGACCCCATCTCTTACCATATACAAAATCAAATCAAAATGGATTAAAGACTTAAATCTAAGACCTCAAGCTTGAAACTACTACAAAAAAACATTGGGGAAATTCTCCAGGACATTGTTCTGGGCAAAAAATAAAAATAAAAAATATTGAGTAATACCCTACAAGCACAGGCAACAGAGCAAAAAATGGACAAGTGGGATACTATCAAGTTAAAAATCTTCTACATGGCAAAGGAAAAATCAACAAAGTGAACAGAAAACCGACAGATTAGGAGAAAATATTTGCAAACTACCCATCTAACAAGAGATTTATAACCATAATATGTGAGGAATTCAAACAATTGTATAAGAAAAGAAATCTAATAACTTAATCAAAAATGGGCAAAAGATTTGAAAAGACATTTCTCAAAAGAAGACATACAAATGGTAAATAGGCATATGAAAAGGGGTTCAACATCATTTATCATCAGAGAAATACAAATCAAAACTGCAATGAGATATCATCTCACCCCAGTTAAAATTGTTTATATACAAAAGACAGGCAGTAAAAAATGCTGGTGAGAATGTTAAGAAAAGGAATGTCTTATACGCTATTGATGAGAATGTAAATTAGTACAACCACTATGGAGAACAGTTTGGAGGTTCCTCAAAACACTAAAAATAGAACTCCCATATGATCCAACACTCCCACTGCTGGATATATACACTGCCGCCCCCCTCAACCTGCTGCAAAAAGAAAAAAAAAAAGGAATCAGTATATCAAAGCGATATCTGCACTTCTGTTTGTAACAGCACCATCACAATAGCCAATATTTGGGAACAACCTAAGGGCCCAACAACAGATGAATGGATAAAGCAAAAGATGGTACATATACACAATGGCGTACTATTCAGCCGTAAAATAAAGAATTTAATCCTGTCATTTGCAACAACATGGATGGAACAGAAGATCATTATTTTAAGTGACATAAGCCAGGCACAAAAAGATAAACATTGGTTCTATTCCAAGATGGCCAAATAGGAACAACTCTAGTCTGCAGCTCCCAGCATGACCAACAAAGAAGACGGGTGATTTCAGCATTTCCATCTGAAGTACCTGTTTCATCTCACTGGGACTGGTTGGACAGTGGGTGCAGCCCACTGAGGGCGAGCCAAAGTGGGGTGGGCATCACCTCACCTATGAATTTCAAGGGGTCAGGGGATTTCCCTTTCCTAGTCAAGGGAAGCTGTGACAGACTGTACTTGGAAAATCAGTACACTCCCGCCCAAATACTGTGCTTTTCCCACAGTCTTAGCAACTGGCAGACCGGGAGATTCTCCGACATGCCTGGATCGGTGGGTCACACGCACACAAAGCCTTGCTCACTGCCAGCACAGCAGTCTGAGATTGAACTGTGAGGCTTCAACCTGGTAGATGGAGGGGCATCTGCCATTGCTGAGGCTTCAGTAGGTAAACCACGTGGCTGGGAAGCTCAAACTGGGTGGAGCCGACCACAGCTCAGCAAGGCCTACTGCCTCTATAGACTCCACCTCTGTAGGCAGGGCATAGCTGAACAAAAGGCAGCAGACAACTTCTGCAGACCTAAATGTCCCTGTCTGACAGGCCTAACAAAAGCAGTGGTTCTCCCTGCTTGGAGTTTGAGATCTGAGACTGGACATACTGCCTCCTCATGTGGGTCCCTGACCCCCATGTAGCCTAACTGGGAGTCAGCTCCTAGTAGGGGCTGACAGACACCTCATACAAGAGGGTGCCCCTCTGGGATGAAGTTTCCAGAGGAAGGATCAGGCAGCAATATTTGCTGTTCTGCAATATCTGCTGTTCTGCAGCCTCCACTGGTGATATCAAGGCAAACAGGGTCTGGAGTGGACCGCCAGCAAACTCCAACAGACCTGTATCTGAGAGACCTGTTAGAAGGAAAACTAACAAACAGAAAGTAAGAGCATCAATATCAACAAAAAGGACATCCACACCAAAACCTCATCTGCAGGTACCAATATCAAAGACCAAAGGTAGGAGAGGCTCCAAGATGGCCGAATAGGAACAGCTCCAGTCTACAGCTCCCAATGTGAGTGACGCAGAAGACAGATGATTTCTGCATTTCCAACTGAGATACAGGGTTGATCTCACTGGGGCTTGTCAGACAGTGGGTGCAGGACAGTGGGTGCAGTCCACGGACTGAGCTGAAGCAGGGTGAGGTATTGCCTCACCTGGGAAGTGCAAGGGGTCAGGGAATTCCCTTTCCTATCCAAAGGAAGCCATGACAGACAGCACCTGGAAAATCGGATCACTCCCACTCTAATACTGTGCTTTTCCAATGGTCTTAGCAAAAGGCACACCAGGAGATTATATCCTGTGCCTGGCTCAGAGGGCCCCACGCCAACAGAGGCTTGGTCACTGCTAGCACAGCAGTCTGAGATCAAACTGCAAGGCGGCAACAAGGCTGGGGGAAGGGCGTCCACCATTGCTGAGGCTTGAGTAGGTAAACAAAGTGGCCGGGAAGCTCGAATTGGGTGGAGCCCACCACAGCTCAAGGAGGCCTGCCTGCCTCTGTGGACTGCACCTCTAGGGGCAGAGTATAGCTGAACAAAAGGCAGCAGAAACTTCTGCAGACTTAAACATCCCTGTCTGACAGCTTTGAAGAGAGTAGTGGTTCTCCCAGGATGGAGTTTGAGATCGGAGAATGGACAGACTGCCTCCTCAAGTGGGTCCCTGACCCTCGAGTACCTTAACTGGGAGGCACCTCCCACTAGGGGCTGACAGAAACCTCATACGACTGGGTGCCCCTCTGAGACGAAGTTTCCAGAGGAACGATCAGGCAACAACACTTGCCATTCTGTAATATTTGTGGTTCTGCAGCCTCTGCTGGTGATACCCAGGCAAACAGGGTCTGGAGTGGACCTCCAGCAAACTGCAACAGAACTGCAGCTGAGGGTTCCTGACTGTTAGAACGAAAACTAACAAACAGAAAGGACATCCAAACCAAAACCCCATCTATACATCACCATCATCAAAGACCAAAGGAAGATAAAACCACAAAGATGGGAAGAAACCAGAGCAGAAACGCTGAAAATTCTAAAAATCAGAGCACCTCCTCTCCTCCAAAAGAAGGCAGCTCCTCACCAGCAACAGAACAAAGCTGGACGGAGAATGACTTTGACAAGTTGAGAGAAGATGGCTTCAGAAGATCACTAATAACAGTTATCCAAGCTAAAAGAGGATGTTCGAACCAATCGCAAAGAAGCTAAAAACTTTGGGAAAAGATTGGAAGAATGGCTAACTAGAATAAACAGCATAAAGAAGAACTTAAATGACCAGATGGAGCTGAAAACCATGGCATGAGAACTACGTGACACATGCACGAGCTTCAGTAGCTGATTCAATCAACTGGAAGAAAGGGTATCAGTGAATGAAGATCAAATGAATGAAATGAAGTGAGAAGAGAAG
>NW_016822287.1:0-1318 GCF_001698545.2 Rhinopithecus bieti | reverse complement strand
TTTGGGGACTTGACATATAAATGCTTTGCCAAAGCCTCTGTCAAGAAGGGGGTTTGCTAGATTCTCGTGCAGGATTTTTTTTTATAGTTTCAGGTATTGGATTTTTATGTATTTATTTACAGACCAAGTCTGCCTCTCTCATACAGGGTGGAATGCAATGGAACGATCTTGGCTCACTGCACCCTCCAGCTTCTGGGTTCAAGTGATTCTTCTGCCTCATTCTCCTGAGTAGCTGTGAGTACAGGCATGTGCTACCATGCCCAGCTAATTTTTTTTTTTTTTTTTTTTTTTACAGATGGGGCTTCACCATGTCGGCCTGGGTGGTCTCGAACTCCAGGACCTCAAGTCATCTGCCTACTTCAGCCTCCCAGAGTGCTTGGATTCCAGGAATGAGCCACCGTGCCCAGCCCAGGGTTTTCCATTTTAATCTTTGATTCATTTTGAGTTGGTTTATGTACATGGTGACACATAGGGGCCCAGTGTTATTTCTTCTACATCTAGCTGGCCACTTATCCCAACACCACTTGCTGATAGGGAGTCCTTTCTCCATTGCTTATTTTTGTTGATTTTTTTTCAAATATCAGATGGCTTCAGGTGTGCAGGTTTATATCTGGGTCTTCTAATCTGTCCCACTGTTCTGTGGCACCGGGTCCCCAGCTTTTCAGTGAAAATGCCAAGCCATTACATTGTCTATGGGTGTTTTCTTGGAGTGTTTCCTTTGTTTTAACGTTTTCTAAATATCTTTAGCAGCCTGCATGCATGGATTAGTTTTCTAAAATAATGCACACACTATGTTTTCTTGTAGGAGTTTTGTGGTTTCAGAATTGAGTTTTAGGTCTTTAATATATTTTGCATTGATTTTTGTGTTGCCTGACAGAAGGATCCTATTTCAGTGTTTTGTATGTGAATATTCAGTTTGCTCAAAATCATCTATTGGACAGGCCCTCTCTTGCCCATTGTGTGTTTTTGGTGTTCTTTTGAAAACCGTGTTCAATATATGTAAATTGCGGTTGAGTATTTGGTTTCCTCATTCTGTCCACTTTCTTAGTTTATGCTAATAAAAGATTGTTCGGATAATTATAAAAGTTTGTGTTTTTCATTCATGCTTTTAGCTTCTAAGTTTGTATTTTTTAACATAATTTCTATGTTTATTATAGACTAAAGGGTACAAACGCAGATTAGTTACTGCCTTTAGTATATTGCATGACACTGAGACTTGGGGTCTAAGCAACCTTATCATGCAGGCAGTGGGTGGACCTACCAGATAGGTCTTCAGCGCATACCTCATCCCTTCTTCGTTTTTCATGTGATAGTCACC
>NW_016822286.1:0-572 GCF_001698545.2 Rhinopithecus bieti | reverse complement strand
GCTCTGTTGCCCAGGCTGGAGTGCAGTGGCCTGATCTCAGCTCACTGCAAGCTCCGCCTCCCGGATTTACACCATTCTCCTGCCTCAGCCTCCCGAGTAGCTGGGACTACAGGCGCCAGCCACCTTGCCCGGCTAGTTTTTTGTACTTTTAGTAGAGACGGGGTTTCACCGTGTTAGCCAGGATGGTCTCGATCTCCTGACCTCGTGATCCGCCCATCTCGGCCTCCCAAAGTGCTGGGATTATAGTCTTGAGCCACTGTGCTCGGCCCTAAATCTCACCTTTTTTTCTTGAGACAGAGTCTCACTGTATCACCCAGGCTGGAGTGCAGTGGCATAATCACACCTCAGTGCAACCTTCACCTCCTGGGTTCAAGTGATTCTCCTGCCTCAGCCTATCGAGTAGCTGGGATTACAGGTGTGCGCCACCATGCCTGGCTAATCTTTGTATTTTTAGGAGAGACAGGGTTTCGCCATGTTGGTCAGGCTGGTTTTGAACTCTTTTTTTTTTTTTTTTTTGAGACGGAGTCTTGCTCTGTCACCCAGGCTGGAGTGCAGTGGCGCGATCTCAGCTC
>NW_016822285.1:0-781 GCF_001698545.2 Rhinopithecus bieti | reverse complement strand
CCATCCATCTATCCACACACACACCCACCCACTCATCCACACACACATCCATCCATCCATCCATCCATCCATCCATCCATCCACCCACCCACCCACAAACCCACCCACCCATTCATCCATCCACACACACACCCACCCACCCATCCACACATCCACCCACCCATCCGCAAACCCATCCACCCATCCATCCATCCACACACACACCCACCCACTCATCCACACACCCATCCTTCCATCCATCCATCCATCCGCACACCCACCCACCCATCCATCCATCCACCTGCACACCCACCCACCCATCCATCTACCTGCACACCCACCCACCCATCCATCCATGCACACACCCACCCACCCATCCATCCATCCACACACACACCCACCCACCCATCCACACACCCACCCTTCCATCCATCCATCCATCCGCACACCCACCCACCCACCCATCCACACATCCACCCACCCATCCGCAAACCCATCCACCCATCCATCCATCCACACACACACCCATCCATCCATGCACATACCCACCCACCCGTCCGTCCATCCACACACCCACCCACCCATCCATCCATTCACACACCCACCCACCCATCCATCCATCCACACACAAACCCACCCACCCATCCACACACCCACCCACCTATCCATCCACACACACACTCATCCACCCATCCATCCACACACCCACCTATCCATCCATCTGTCCACACACCACCCATCCATCCACTGGCACACCTTCTGTCACCCCCACTCCTACCCCCACACTATTCCTGAAGACTGG
>NW_016822284.1:0-1788 GCF_001698545.2 Rhinopithecus bieti | reverse complement strand
CGCCCCGCCGCGCCCTGGCTCGGGCGCCCGCGGAGCTGAGACTGAGCGCGCCAGCGCTCCGGGGCCGAGGCTCTGGGACAGACACCGCGAGGGAGGCGGCTGGCACGGGCGCAGCGCCCCTTTCTCTCGGTGAGTGGCGGGCGGCAGGCGGGGGGCGCCAACTTCGCCGCCAACTTGGGGCTGGGTTCCCGCGGCGCGCGAGCAAGGACGGCGGAAACAGAGGCGCGACACCCGGGGGGAGTCGGGCCCGCGCAGGACTCTTGGGGCGCAAGGAGGGGGCGGCTGGAGGACCCGGACCCTCGAGAACCCGGCCTTGGGTTTGGACCCGGGCGGCCGGAGAGGAGGTGAAGAAGAGGCCGAGGAGACAGGCGCGCGGCGGACGTGCGAAAAGGATGCGGGTGAAGCGCCCAAGACGTTCGTCCCCGGGGTCGCCGAGCCCCCCTCCTCCTTCGCCTGGCGCGGCGGCACCGCGGGAGCGGGGGAGTCTGGGCTGCCGCGGACCCCAACTGTTGCTGCTGGAAGCCACCGGGGCGGAGGGCGGGGAACAGGGCAGGGAGCTGGGGCCGGGGCTGGGATCGACCAGAGCGAGGGGTTGGAAAGGAATGGAGAAGGCGAAAGGGGGCAGTGCGGCTCCCCAGCCCAGTGCCCCTGTTTCCCCAGGTCTGCTGGGCACCTGCTGCACAGTTGCCTCGGCGCCCAGACCCCTTCCCCCGCCGCGAGTCCCGATTCTTCCCCTCCAGCTCTGCCCCATCTCCTCTGCCCCAGCCTAGGTCTCTCCCTCCTGCGACCTGGGAGAATCGGAGTGGGCTTCCAGAGTAGTGGCATCTTGCAGATGCTAGCCCGTGCCCGGCTCTCGGGCTTCCAGAGCGCGAAGGGAAGGGTAGGCAGAGAGGGCGCTGGGCGAGCGTGACCTGGCGCTGGGCCCTGGCTGCGCACCAGCCGCCTGCGCCAGTCTCTGGGGGCTTCACCCAGGATCCCCGACGGCGGGGAGGGGAAGCCCCAAGCCTCCTGTTTCCTGCCTAGGCAGGCAAGGCGGGGACACACGGAGCAAAGACACCAGGCAACCTGAACCTCCAGGTGCGTCCCGCGACCCTGCAAGGAGCTACTGGGTGAGCAAGACAGGAATTCCCGCCAGGCCCCGATGCCCACCCTATTCGTCCACTCGGTTTCCCAGCCCTGGTAGTCCAAGGGGACTTCCGGCTCGGTCCCCCAGCCCTCGGATGGTGGCGTCATCTTAGTTCAGTCCCTGACCCCAGGCCACAGGAAAATCGAGGAAAGAAACTTATTTGGGGAGGGTACCATTCCGCTGGCTGTATCTCGGAGCTCGTCCAGGTCTTGGCGGGGCTAGTGACTTGGAGCCTGTTTCTAAACTCCCGAAGAATAAGAGCTTGCAAGGGGCAGGTAGGCAGGTCCGGGACACTTGGGTTCGCCCAGGGCCCCGGGGCAGGCCTGGGCTGGTACCAGGGCCTCCTGCCAGACTGGCTTGGTCCCCCCACTGCGGGGCTCAGGATCACGACCCAGCTTGGGGGAGTAGGGGTGGGGGCGCAAGAGTCGCGGACGCCGGCGGGGGACAGCGTGGGGCGGGGGGCGCCGGGTGCGTGGTGCCCAGCTCCGCCGCCAGGAGGCGTGGCGCGGGTCCCCGCCCGGAGCCGCCGCCGCCGCCGCATCGCGAGTGTCCTTGAGCCGCGGGTGACGGTGGCTCTCGCTGCTCGCGCCCCTCCTCCCGCGGGGGGAGCCTGATGCCACGTTCCCTATGAATTATTTATCGCCGGCCTAAAAATACCCCGA
>NW_016822283.1:20736-27320 GCF_001698545.2 Rhinopithecus bieti | reverse complement strand
CAGAGTTACACTGTTCTCTTCATTGAAGAGTTTGCTAACACTGTTTTCTTTGCATCCGTAATGTGACATTTCAGAGCAAATTGAAGCTGATGGTGACAAACATATATTGTCAGAGAAATCCTAGAAAGAAGATTTCTGAGAAACTGCTTTCTGATTTGTGAATTCATCTCACAGAGCTACAGCTTTTTTTTTTCTTGGATCAGTTTGAAAGAATTGTTTTTAGGGGAATCTGAGAAGGTTTATTTTGTATCACATTGACGCCTATGGTGACAAAGAAAATGTCCTCAGATAAAAACTAGAAGAAAGCTTTCTGAGAAAGTTCTTTGTGATGTGTGAGTTCATCTCACAGAGTTACACCTTTCTTTTCATGGAGCAGTTTGTTAACACTGTTTTCATGGAATCTGCCAAGGGATATTTGGGAGCACATTGAGGCCTATCATGAAAAAGGAAATATCTTCAGATGAAAAATAGAAAGAAGTTTTATGAGCAACTGCATTATGATGTATGAATTCATCTCACAGAGTTACAGTGTTCTTTTCAATGAGAAGTTTGATAACACTGTTTTTGTGGAATCTGCAAAGGGATATTTGGGAGCATACTGAGGCCTATATAAAAAAAGGAAATAGCCTCATAGAAAACCAAAAATAAGCTTTCTGAGAAACTGCTTTGTGAATTCATCTCACAGAGTTACATCATACTTTTCATTGTGCAGTTTGATAACACTGTTTTCATGGAATCTGCAGTAGCATATTTGGGAGTGCATTGATGCCTATGATGACAAAGAAAATATCCTCAGAGACATACCAAAAACAAGCTTTCTGAGAAACTTCTTTGTGATGTGTGGATTCAATTCATATAGTTACACTCTTCTTTTCATTGTGCAGTTTGTTAACACTGTTTTCCTGGAATCCACAATGAGATATTTTGGACTGCATTGAAACTTATTGTGATAAGGGAAATATCCTCAGACAAAAATGAGAAAGATACTTTCTGAGAAACTGCTTTGTTATTTGTGAATTCATCTCTGACAGTTATATGATTCTTTTCATGGAGCAGATTGGTAGTGCTGTTTTAGGAAATCTGAAAAGGGATATTTTGGATTGCTTTGAAGCCTTTGATGAGAAAGGAAATATCCTCAGATAAAACTATAATGAAGCTTTCTGAGAAAGTTCTTTTGATGTTTGAATTCATCTCACAGAGTTACACCTGTCTTTTCATGGAGCAGTGTGGTAACACTGTTTGTATGGAATCTTCAAAGGGATAATTCAGAGCACATTGAGGCCTATAGTGATAAAAGAAATATGCTGAGACAAAAACTAGAAAGAAGCTTTCTGAGGAAACTGCTTTGTGATGTGTGAATTCATCTCAAAGAGTTACACCGTTCTTTTCATTCAGCAGTTTGATAACCAGTTCCCGTGGATTCTGCAATAGGATATTTCAGAGAACATTGAAGCCTAAGGTGACAAAGGAAATATCCTCATATATAAAGTAGAAATAAGCTTTCTGACAAACCACTTTGTAACGTGTTAATTCATCTCACAGTGTTACATGATACTTTTCATGGATCAGTTTGTTAGTACTGTTTTTGGGGAATCTCAGAAAAGATAATTTGGATCCCATTGAAGCCTATGGGGACTAATGAACTGTCCTCAGATGAAAACTGGTAAGAAGCATTCTGAGAAACTTCTTTGGGATGTGTGAATGCATCCCACAGATCTAAACCTTACTTTTATAGAGGAGCTTGCTGACACTGTTTTTGTGAAATCTGCAAAGGGATATTTTGGAGTGCTTTGAGGCTATAGTGGAAAAGAAAATACCCTCAGACAAAAAAGAGAAAGAAGTTTTCTGAAAAACTGCGTCATGATGTGGATTATTCTCACAGAACTACACCGTACTTTTAAATGAGCAGTTTGATGACACTTTTCTTGTGGAATCCTCAATAGGATATTTGGGAACGCAATGAAGACTGTGGTGACAAAGGAAATATCCTCAGATAAAAACCAAAAGGAAGCTTTCTCAGAAATTGCGTTGTGTTGTGTCACCTTAACTCACAGAGTTACACTCTTCTTTTCATTGAGAAGTTTGCCAGTAGTGTTTTCTTGCAATCTGCAATGGGATATTTTGGACTGCATTGAAGCTTATGGTGACAAAGGAAATATCCTCAGAGGAAAACTAGAAAAAGCCTTTCTGAGAAACTGCTTTGTGATTTCTGAATTCATATCACAGAGTCACATGATTCCTTTCATGGAGCAGTTTGGTAGCACTGTTTTTTGGGAATCTGCAATTGAATATTTTGGATCACATTGAAGCCTACGGTGACAAAGGAATTATCCTCAGATAAAAATTTTAAGAAGTTTTCTGAGAAACTTCTTTGTGATGTGGAAATTCATCTCACAGTGTTACCCTTTCATTTCATGGAGCATTATGCTAACACTCTTTTATTCAAAGGCAAATTGAGGCCTATGGTGAAAAAGGATATATCCTCAGATAAAAGCTAGAAAGAAGCTTTCTGAGAAAACGCTTTGAGATATGTGAATTTATCTCACAGAGCTGCACTGTTCTTTTCATTGAACAGGCTGATAACACAGTTTTCATGGAATCTGCAATAGAATATTTGGGAGCACATTGAAGCCTATGGTGACAAAGGAAATATCCTCAGTTAAAAAACAGAAAGAAGCTTTCTGAGAAACTGCTTTGTTATGCATGAATTCATCTCCTGGAATTGCAGTGTTCTTTTCATTTAGCAGTATGATAACACTGTTTTGTTGGAATCTGCAATGTGATATTATGGATCGCATTAAGGCATATAGTAACAAAGGAATTATCCTCAGATAAAGACTAGAAAGAAGGTTTCTGACCAACCGCTTTGAGATGTGTTAATTCATCTCACAGAGTTACATGATTCTTTTCATGGATAAGTTTTGTACCACGGTTTTTGGGGAATTTGAGAAGGGATATTTTGGATCACTTTGAAGTCTATGGTGACTAAGGAAATATCCTCAGAAAAAAATAGAGTGAAGCTTTCTGAAAAATTTATTTGTGATGTGTGAATTCATCTCACGGAGTTACACCTTTATTTTCATGGAACAGTTGCTAACATAGTTTTCATGGAATCTACAAAAGGATATTTTCGAGCACATTGAATCCTATTTTGAAAAAGAAAATATCCTCATAGAAAAACCAGAAAGAAGCTTTCTGAGAAATTCTTTTGTGATGTGCGAATTCAACTCACAGAATTGCACTATTGGTTTCATTAAGCAGTTTGCTACCACTGTTTTCTTGGAATCTGCAATGGGATATTTGGGAGCGCATTGAAGACTATTGTTAAAAATTAAGTATCCTCAGATAAAAACTAGAAAGAAACTTTCTTAGAAACTCCTTTGTGATTTGTGAATTCGTCTCACAGAGTTACATGATTCTTTCAATGGATCAGTTTGATAGTGCTGTTTTGCGGGAAGCTGAGAAGGGATATTTTGGATCACTTTGAAGCCTATGTTGTCAAAGGAAATATCCTCAGATTAAAGCTAGAAAGCTTTCAGAGAAACTTCTTTGTGATGTGTGCATTCATCTCACAGAGTTACACCGTTCTTTTCATGGACCAGTTTGCTAAGATTGTTTTCACGGAATCTGCAAAGTTATGTCTGGGAGCATATTGAGGCCTATGGTGAAAAAGGAAATATCTTCAGATTAAAACTAGAAAGAAGCTTTCTGAGAAACTACTTTGTAATGAGTGCATTCTTCTCACTAAGTTACACTGTGGTTTTCATTGAGCAGTTTGCTAACACTGTTTTCTAGGTATCTGCATTGGGATACTTCGGAGCACATTGAAGCTTACATTGACAAAGGAAATACATTCGTATAAAAACTAGAAAGAAGCTTTATGAGAAACTGCTTTGTAATGCGTTAATTCATCTAACAGAGTTACACAATTCTTTTATGGATCAATTTTTTAGCACTGTTTTTCTGGTATCTGAGTAGGGATATTTTGGATAGCATTGAAGCCTAGGGTGACAAAGAAATTATCCTCAGATAACAACTAGAAAGAAGCTTTCTGAGAAAGGCTTTTGGGATGTGTGAATTCATCTCACAGAGTTACACCTTTGTTTTCATGGAGCAGTGTGTTAACACTGTTTTCATGGCATCTGGAAAGGGATTTCAGGGAGCTCATTGAGGCCTATGGTGAAAAAGGAAATATCCTCAGATAAAAACTACAAAGAAACTTTCTGAGAAACTGCTTTGTTATGAGGGAATTCTTCTCACAGAGTTACACCATTGTTTTCTTTGAGACATATGAAACCACTCTTTTCCTGGAGTCTGCAATAGGATATTTGGGAGTGCATTGAAGCCTATGGTGACAAAGGAAATATCCCCATAGAAAAAAACAAAAAGCAGCTTTCTGAGAAACTGCTCTGTGATGTGTAAATTCAACTCACAGATTTAAACTGTTCTTTTCATTGAGCAGTTTGCTAACTCTGTATTCTTGCAATCTACAATGGGATATTTCAGAGCGCATTGAAGCTTATTGTGAAAAAGTAAATATCCTCAGACAAAAACTAGAAAGAAACATTCTGAGAAACTGCTTCGTGATTTGCAAATTCACCACACAGTGTTACACGATTCTTCTCGTGGATCAGTTTGATAGCACTGTTTTTGGGGAATCTGAGAACGGTTGTTTTGGATCACATGGAAGCCTATGGTTACAAGGGAAATATCCTCAGATAAAAACTATAAAGAAGTTTTCCCATAATCTGCAGTAAGATATACGAGAGAACATTGAGGTCTGTGTTTAAAAAGGAAACATCCTTGGATAAAAAGAAGAAAGAAGCTTTCTGAGAAACGGCTTTGTGATCTGTGAATTCATTACACAGAATTACACTATTCTTTCAAATAGCAGTTTGCTAGAACTTTATTTGTTCAATCTGAGAAGGGAGAGTTTGTATCACTTTGAAGCCTATGGTAACAAAGGAAATATCCTCTGTTAAAACTAGAGAAAGCTTCAGGAGAAACTGCTTTGTGATGAGTGTATTCATCTCACAGAGACACATTTCTTCTCATTACATTGAGCAGTTTGCTAACACTGTTTTCATGGAATCTGCCATTGGATATTCCGAGGGCATTGAGTCCTATGGTGAGAAATAAAATATCCTTAGATAAAAAGTGGAGAGAAGTTCTCTGAGAAACTGCTTTGTGATGTGTGAATTCATCTCACAGAGTTACACCACTCTATTCCTTGAGAAGTTTCCTAACAATATTTTCGCAGAATCTGCAAGGAGATATATGGGAGCACATTGAGGACTGAAATATCCTCATATAAAAACAAGAAAGAAGTCTTCTGAGAAACTGTTTTGTGATGTGTGAATTCATCACCCCAAGCTACACCACACTTTCACTGAGAAGTTTGCTAACACTTGTCGCAGAATCTGCCGAGAGACATACGGGGGTGCATTGATGCCTGAAATATCCTCAAATAAAGGCAAGAAAGAATTTTCTGAGAAACTGCTTTGTGATGTGTGAATTCATTTCATAGAGTTACACTACTCTTTCATGGAGCTGTTTGCTAGCAATGTTTTTGTGGAATCTGAGAAGGGATTTTTTTCGTCACTTGGAAGCCTATGGTGACAAAAGAAATATATTCAGGTAAAAACCAGAAAGAAGTTTTCTGAGAAACTGATTTGTGATGTGTGAATTCATCTCACATTGTTACACAACTCTTTCGTGGAGCCGTTTGCTAGCACTGTTTTTGTGGAATCTGAGAAGGGACATTTTTGATCACTTTGAAGCCTATAGTAAAAAAGGACATATCCTCAGATAAATACCAGAAAGAAACTTTCTGAGAAACTGCATTGTGACGTATGAATTCATCTCACAGAACTTCACTACTCTTATGGGGAACCATTTGATAATACTGTTTTTCTGGAATACGAGAAGTGATATTTTTGATCGTTTCAAAGCCTATGGTGACAAAGGAAATATTGTCAGATAAAAACTAGAAAGAAGCTTTCTGAGAAACTACTTTGTGATGTGTGAATTCATCACACAGAGTTACACCACTCCCTCATGGAGGAATTTGCTAGCACTGTTTTTGTGGAATCACAGAAGTGATATTTTGGATAGCATAGAAACCTATGGTGAGAAATTAAATATCCTCAGATAAAAACTGGACAGAAGACTTCTCAAAAACTGCCTTGTGGTGTGTGAAATCATCTCATAGACTTACACCATTGCTTTCATTGAGAAGCTTGCTAATACTGTTTTCGCAGAATCTGCAATGAGATATACAGGACCCCACTGAGGCCCGTGTTTATAAAGGAAATATCTTCGGATAAAAAGAAGAAAGAAACTTTCTGAGAAACTGCTTTGTGATGTGAGAATTCATTACACAGAGTTATACTACCCTTCCATGGTGCAGGTTTCTATTATTGTATTTGTGGAATATGAGAAGGAATAGTTTGGATCGCTTTGAAGCCTATGGTAACAAAGGAAATATCCTCAGATAAAACTAGAAAAAGCTTCTTGAGAAACTGCTTTGTGATGAGTGTATTCATCTCACAGAGATACACTTTTCATTACATTGAGCAGTTTGC
>NW_016822283.1:0-20698 GCF_001698545.2 Rhinopithecus bieti | reverse complement strand
TGGCACTGAGTCCTATGGTGAAAATTAAATATCCGTAGATTAAAACTGGAGAGAAGTCTTCTGAGAAACTGCTTTGTGATGTGTGAATTCATCTCACAGAGCTACACCACACTTTTCATTGAGAAGATTCCTAACAGTATTTCCATGGAATCTGCAATGAGATATACGGGAGAGCATTGAGGTCTGTGTTAGAAATGAAATATCTTCATATAAAAAGAACAAAGAAGCTTTCTGAGAAACTGCTTTCTGATTTGTGAAATCATCTCACAGAGATACACCACTGCTTCATGGAGGAGTTTTCTTGCAGTGTTTTTGTGGAATCTCAGGAGTGATATCTTGGATAGCATAGAGTCCTATGGTGAGAAATGAAGTATCCTCAGATAAAAACTGGAGAGAAGTCTTCTCAGAAACTGCTTTGTTGTGTGTGAATTCATCTCAGCGAGTTACACCTTTGCTTTCATTGAGAGGTTTGGTAACACTGTTTTCACAGAATCTGCAATGAGATATATGGGAGCGCCTAGAGGCCCGTGTTTAAGAAGGAAATATCATCAGATAAAAACAAGAAAGAAGCTTTCTGAGAAATGGCTTTGTGATCTGTGAATTCATCAAACAGAGTTACACTATTCTTTCAAGGAACAGTTTGCTAGAACTGTATTTGTTCAAACTGAGAAGAGAGTTTAGATTGCTCTGAAGCCTACCTATGGTAACAAAGGAAATATCCTCAGTTAAAACACAAAAAAGCTTTGTGAGAAACTGCTTTGTGATGAGTGTATTCATCTCACAGAGATACAGTCTTCATTACATTGAGCAGTTTGATAACACTGTTTTTGTGAAATTTGCCATGGGATATTCTGAGGGCATTGAGTCCTACGGTGAAAAATTAAATATTCTTAGATAAAATCTGGAAAGAAGCCTTCTGATGAACTGCTTTGTGATGTGTGAATTCATCTCACAGAGTTACACTACTGTATTCCTTGAGAAGTTTCCTAACAATATTATCGCGGAATTTTCAATGAGACATATGGTAGCGCATTGAGAACTGCAATATCCTCAGATAAAAACAAGAAAGAAGCCTTCTGAGAAACTACTTTGTGATGTCTGATTTCACCTCACAGAGTTACACTACCCTTTCATGGAGCCGTTTGCTAGCACTGTTTTTGTGGAATACGAGAAGGGATATTTTTGATCACTTTGAATCCTATGGTGACAAAGGACATATCCTCATATATCATCCAGAAAGAAGCTTTCTGAGAAATTGCTTTTTGATGTGTGAATTCATCTCACAGTGTTACACAATTCTTTCATGGAGCTGTTTGTTAGCACTGTTTTTGTGGAATCTCAGGAGTGGTATATTTGATAGCATAGAATCCTATGGTGAGAAATGGAACATCCTCAGATAAAAAGTGGAAAGAAGCCTTCTCAGAAACTGCTTTGTGGTGTGTGAATTTATCTCAGAGAGTTACACCATTGCTTTCATTGAGAGGTTTGCTAACACTGATTTTGCAGAATCTGCAATGAGATATATGGGAGTGCATTGAGGCCTGTGTTTAAAAAGGAAATATCTTCAGATAATAAGAAGAAAGAAGCTTTCTGAGAAACAGCTTTGTGATCTGTGAATTCATCAAACAGAATCACACTACTCTTTCAAGGAGTAGTTTTCTTGAACTGTATTTGTTCAATCTGAGAAGGGATATTTTGGATTGCTTTGAAGCCTCTGAAAGCAAAGGAAATATCCTCAGTTAAAACTAGAAAAAACTTTGTGAGAAACTGCATTGTAATGAGTGTATTCATCTCACAGAGATACACTTCTCGTTACACTGAGTAGTTTGCTAACACTGTTTTCATGTAATCTGCCATGGGATATTCTGCAGGCATTGAGTCTTACGTTAAAAAATTAAATATCCCTTAAATTAAAACTGGAGAGAAGCCTTCAGAGAAACTGCTTTGTGATGTGTGAATTCATCTCACAGAGTTACACAACTCTTTCATGGAGTCGTTTGCTAGCACTGCTTCTGTGGAATCTAAGAAGAGATATTTCTTATCACTTTGAAGCCTATGGTGACAAAGGAAATATCCTCAGATAAAATCCAGGAGGAAACTTTCTGAGAAACTGCTTTGTGATGTGTGAATTCATCTCACAGTGTTGCACAACACTTTCATGGAGCCGTTTGCTAGCACTGTTTTTGTGAAATCTGAGAATGGATTATTTGGATTGCTTTGAAGCCTATGGTGACAAAGGAAATATCCTCAAATAAAATCCAGAAAGAAGTTTTCTGAGAAAGAGCTTTGTGGTTTCTGAATCCATGACACAGAGTTACAAAACTCTATCATGGAGCCGTTGGTTAGCACTGCTTTGTGGAATCTGAAAAGTGATTTTTGGATCGCTTTGAAGCCTATGTTGACTAAGGAAATATCATCAGATAAAAACTAGAAAGAATCTTTCTGAGAAACTACTTTGTGATGTATGAATTCATCTCACAGTGTTGAACTACTCTTTCATGGAGCCGTTTGCTGGCACTGTTTTTGTGGAATCTCAGACGGGATATTTTTGATTGCTTTGAAGCCTATGGTGATAAAGGAAATATCCTCAGATAAAAACCAGAAAGAAGCTTTCTGGGAAACTGCTTTGTGAGGTGTGAATTTATCTCACACAGAACTCTTTCATGGAGCCGTTGGCTAGCACTGTTTTTGTGGAATCTGAGAAGTGATATTTTTGATCGCTATGAAGCCTATGGTGACACAGGAAACATTCTCAGATGAAAACTAGAACGAGGCTTTCTGAGAAACTGCTTTGCAATGTGTGAATTCATCTCACAAAGTTATGCCACTCTTTCATGGAGGAATTTGCTAGCACTGTTTTTGTGGAATAACAGAAGTGATGTTTTGGATAGCATTGAAACCTAAGGTGAGAAATGAAATATCCTCAGATAAAAACTGGACAGAAGCTGTCTCAGAAACTGCTTTGTGGTGTGTGAATTCATCATCTCACAGAGGCACATCATTGCTTTTATTGAGATACTGCTAACACTGTTGTAGCATATTCAGCAATGAGACACCTGGGGATGCATTGAGGTCTGAAATATCTTCAGATAAAAGCATGAAATAAGTTCTCTGAGAAACTGCTTTGTGATGTGTGAATTCATCTCATAGAGTTACACTACATTTTCATGGAGCAGTTTGCTAGAACTTTATACATGGAGTCTGACAAGGCGTAGTTTTGATCACTTTGAAGCCCAAGGTGACAAAGGAAATATCCTTGGATAATATCTAGAAAGAAGCTTTCTAGAAAGTCCTTTTTGACATCTGAATTCATCTCACTGTGTTACACCTCTCTTTCATGGAGGCCTTGACTAGCACTGTCTTTGTGGAATTTGAGAAGTGATGTTTTGGAGGGCTTTGAAGCCTATGTTGAGAAAGGAAATATCCTCAGATTAAAACTAGAAAGAACTTTTCTAAGAAACTGCTTTGTGATGTGTGAATTCATGTCACAGAGCTACGGCACTGTTTTCCTTAAGAAGTTTCCTAACAAAATTTTCGCGGAATCTGCAATGAGATATATGGGAGTGCATCGAGACTTGAAATCTCCTCAGATAAAAACAAAAAAGAAGCTTTCTGAGAAACTGCTTTGTGATGTGTGAGTTCATCTCACAGAGCTACACAACTCTTTCATGGAGCCGTATGCTAGCACTGTTTTTGTGGAATCTGAGAAGGGATATTTTTTATCTCTTTGAACCCTATGGTGACAAAGGAAATATGCTCAGATAAAATCCACAAAGAAACTCTCTGAGAAACTGCGTTGTGATTTCTGCATTCTTCTGAGATTTTCATCACTCTTTCGTGGAGCTGTTGGCTAGCATTGTTTTGTGGAATCTGACAAGTGATATTTTGAATCACTTTGACGCCCATGGTAATAAAAGAAATATCCTCAGATAAAGACTAGAAAGAAGCTTTCTGAGAAACTGCTTTGTGAGTTGTGAATTCATCTCACACAGTTACACCACTCTTTCCTGGAGGAGTTTGCTAGCAGTGTTTTTGTGGCATCTCAGATATGATATTTTGGATAGCATTGAAACCCATGGTGAAAAATGAAATATCTTCAGCTATAAACTGGAGAGAAGCCTTCTCAGAAACTGCTTTGTGGTGTGTGAATTCATCTCACAGAGCTACATCACTGCTTTCATTGAGAAGTTTGCTAACACTGTTGTCACAGAATCTGCCATGAGACACACAAGGGCGCATTGAGACCTGAAATATCTTCAGATAAAAGCAAGAAAGAAGCTTTGTGAGAAACTGCTTTGTGATGTGTGAATTCATCTCAGAGAGTTACACTACATTTTCATGGAGCAGTTTGCTAGCACTGTATATGTAGAATCTGATAAGGGGTAGTTTTGATCGCTTTGAAGCCTATGGTGACAAAGGAAATATCCTCAGATAATAACTAGAAAGAAACTTTCTGAGAAACTGCTTCTGGATGTGTGAATTCATTTCACAGAGTTACACCACTCTTTCATGGAGCCCTTTGCTAGCACTGTTGTGGTGGAATCTGAGTAGTGATGTTTTGGATCGTTTTGAAGCCTATGGTGAAAAAAGAAATATACTCAGATAAAAACTAGAAATAATTTTTCTGAGAAACTGCTTTGTGATATGTGAATTTGACTCAGATAGTTACACCACTCTTTCATGGAGGAGTTTGCTAGCCCTGTTTCTGTGGAAACTCAGAAGTGATATTTTGGATAGCATTGAATCCCATGGTGAGAAATGAAATATCCTCAGATAAAAACTGGAGAGAAGCCTTCTCATAACCTGCTTTGTGGTGTGTGAATTCATCTGAGAGATTTACACCAATGCTTTTGTTGAGAGGTTTGCTAACACTGCATTCACAGAATCTGCAATGAGATATACGGGAGCACATTGAGGCTCATGTTTAAAAAGGAAATATCCTTGGATAAAAAGAAGAAAGAAACTTTCTGAGAAACTGCCTTGTGATCTGTGAAATCATCACACAATGTTACAGCACTCTTTCATGGAGGAGCTTGCTAGCACTATTTTTGTGGAATCACAGAAGTGATATTTTGGATATTCTAGAATCCTATGGTGGGAAAAGAAATATCCTCAGATAAATACTGCGTAGAAGGCTTCTCAGAAACTGCTTTGTGATATGTGAATTCATATCACAGAGTTACACCATTGCCTTCATTGAGAAGTTTTCTAACACTGTTTTTGCAGAATCAGCAAAGAGCTATAAGGGAGTGCATTGAGGCCTGCATTAAAAAGGAAATATCTTTGGTTAAAAGAAGAAAGAAGCTTTCTGAGAAACTGCTTTGTAATGTTTGAATTCATCTCACAGAGTTCCATCACTCTTTCATACAGCCGTTGGCTAGCACTGTTTTTGTGGAATCGGAGAAGTGATATTGTGGATCGCTTTGAAGCCTATGTTGACAAAGGAAATATCCTCAGATAAAACCTAGAAAGAAGCTTTCTGAGAAAATGCTTTGTGATGTGTGAATTTGTCTCACAGTTACACCACTCTTTCATGGAGGAATTTCCTAGCACCATTTTTGTGGAATCACAAAAGTGATATTTTGTATAGCATAGAATCGTATGGGGAGAAATGAAATATCCTCAGATAAAAATTGGACAGAAGACTTCTCAGAAACTGCTTTGTGGTGTGTGAATTCATCTCACAGAGTTACACCATTGAGAAGTTTGCTAACACTGCTTTTGCAGGATCTGCAATAAGATATACAGGAGTGCATTGAGGCCTGTGTTTAAAAAGGAAATATCTTAGAATAAAAAGAAGGAGAAGCTTTCTGAGAAACTGTTTTGTCATGTGAGAATTCATCACACAGGGTTACACTACTCTTTCATGGAGCCGTTTGCTAGCACCATTTTTGTGGAATCTGAGAATGAAATCAGAGAAGTGATATTTTGGATCCCTTTTAAACCTATGGTGACAAAGGAAATATTCTCAGATAAAAAGTAGAAAGAAGCTTTCTGTGAAACTGCTTTTTGTGATGTGTGAATTCATTTACAAGTTCACAATCTTTTATGGAGCGTTGGCTAGCACTTTTTTATGCAATCTGGAAGCGATATTGTGTATCGTCTTGAAGCTATATTGACAAAGGA
This sequence comes from Rhinopithecus bieti, assembly GCF_001698545.2. Taxonomy (NCBI): domain Eukaryota; kingdom Metazoa; phylum Chordata; class Mammalia; order Primates; family Cercopithecidae; genus Rhinopithecus; species Rhinopithecus bieti. The sequence goes on along the minus strand of NW_016822283.1, from coordinate 14,572 downwards.
ATATCCTCAGATAAAACTAGAAAGAAGGGTTTCTGAGAATCTGCTTTGTGATGTTGATTATCTCAGAGTGTTCACTACTTTTCATGGAGCCGTTTGTTTAGCCTGTTTTTGTATAATCTGAGAAGAGGATATTTTTGATTTGCTTGAGCTTATAGTGACCAGGAATATCCGATAGATAAAATTCAAGAAAAACAATATTTCTGAGTAACTCCTTTTGTGATTTGTGAGCCTCATAGTACAATGTTACGCAATCTTCATGGGGCCATTTCCTTGGCACTGTGTTTATGTATCTGAGAAAGGGAATTTTTTTTATTGCTTTGCAGCCTATGGTGGCATAGGAATATATCCTCAGATAACAACCAGAAAAAAGCTTTCTGAGAAACTGTTTTGTGATGTGTGAATTCATCTCACAGAGCTGCACTACTCTTTCATGGAGCCATTTAATAGCACTGTTTTTGTGGAATCTGAGAAGGGATACTCTGATCACTTTGAAGCCTATGTTGACAAAGGAAATATCCTCAGATAAATACTTGAAAGAAGCTTTCTAAGAAACTGCTTTGTGAAATGTGAATTCATCTCGCAGAGCTACACCACTCTTTCATGGAGGAGTTTTCTTGCAGTGTTTTTGTGAAATCTCAGATGTGATATTTTGGATAGCATTGAATCCCATGGTGAAAAATGAAATGTCTTATGATAAAAACTGGAGAGAAGCCTTCTCAGAAACTGCTTTGTGGTGTGTGAATTCATCTCACAGAGGTACATCATTGCTCTCATTGAGATGTTTGCTAACACTGTTGTCGCAAAATCTGCAATGAGACACCTGGGAGCACATTGAGGCCTGAAATATCCTCAGATAAAAGCAAGAAAGAAGTTTTCTGATAAACTGCCTTGTGATGTGTTAATTCATTTCATAGAGTTACACTGTATTTTCGTGGAGCAGTTTGTTAGCACTGTATATGTGGAGTCTGACAAGGTGTAGTTTTGATCGCTTTGAAGCCCATGGTGACAAAGGAAATATCCTCAGATAATATCTAGAAAGAAGCTTTCTGAGAAGCTGCTTCTTGACGTCTGAATTCATCTCACAGTGTTACACCTCTTTCATGGGGCCCTTGACTAGCACTGTTTTCGTGAAATTTGAGAAGTGATGTTTTGGAGGGCTTTAAAGCCTATGTTGACAAAGAAAATATCCTCAGATAAAAACTAGAAATAATTTTTCTCAGAAATTGTTTTGTGATATGTTAATTCATCTCACAGAGCTATAGCACTCTTTTCCTTGAGAAGTTTCCTAACACAATTTTCACGGAATCTACAATGAGATACTCAGGAGCGCATTGAGCCCTGTAATCTCCTCAGATAAAAACAAAAAGGAAGCTTCCTGAGAAACTGCTTTTTGATGTGTGAATTCATCTCACAGAGTTACACTACTCTTTCATGGAGCCGTTTGCTAGCACTGTTTTTTTGGAATCTGAGAAGGGATATTTTGGATTGCTTTGAAGCCTATGATGACAGAGGAAACATCATCAGACAAAAACCAGAAGGAAGCGTTCTGAGAAACTGCTTTGTGACATATGAATTCATCTCACAGAGTTACACCACTGTTTCACTGAGCAGTTTGCAAACACTGTTTTCACAGAATCTGCAATGTGATAATAGGGAGGGCATTGAGGCTATGGTGAAAACCAAAATATCATCTGATAAAAGTCAGAAAGAAGCTTTCTGAGAATGTGCTCTGTGATGTGTGAATTCGTCTCACAAAGTTACACCATTGTTTTCATTGAGCAGTTTGCTAACACAGTTTTCGTTTAATCTGCAATGGGATATTGTGAGTGCATTGAATGCTATGGTGGACGAGGAATTATACTAAAATAAAAACTGGTGAGAAGCCATCAGAGAAACTGCTTTGTGATGTGCGAATTCATCTCACATAGTTGCAGCAGTCTTTGATGGAGCTGTTTGCTAGCACTGTTCTTGTGGAGTATGAGAAGTGATATTTAAATGACTTTTATGCCTATGGTGACAAAGGAAATATCCTCAGATAAAAACTAGACAGAATCTTTCTGAGAAACTACTTTGTGATGTGTTAATTTATCTCGCAGAGTTACACAATTATTTTCCTTGGGAAGTTTGCTGACACTGTTTTCGCCGAATCTTCAAAGAGATATACAAGAGCGCATGGAGACCTGTGTTTAAATAGGAAATATTTTCAGATAAAACAGGAAGGAAGCTTTCTGAGAAACTACTCTGTGATGTGAGAATTCATCTCACAGGGTTACACCTTCCTTTTATGGAGCAGTTTACTAACACTGTTTTCATTTTATCTGCAGTGGGATATTGGGAGCACTTTGAGTGCTATGGTGAAAAAGTAAATATACTCAGATAAATACTGGAGAGAAGCCTTCGGGATACTGCTGTGTGATGTATGAATTCATCTCACAGAGTAACACCATTCTTTCTTTGAGCAGTTTGCTAACACTATTTTCGTGGAATCTGCAATTGTCACGATAGGATTCAAAGAGATCAGAAATATCTCTTCTCAGATTCCACAAAAACAGTGCTAGTAAAGGGCTCCATGAAAGATTGGTGAAACTCTGTTACATGAATTCACACATCACAAAGCAGTTTCTCAGAAACCTTCTTTCAAGTTTTTATCTGAGGACATTTCCTTATTCACCTTTGGCCTCAAGGCCCTCCCGAAATCCCATTGCAGATTCCACGAAAATAGTGTTAGCAAACTGCTCAGTGAAAGAATGATGTAACTCTGTGAGATGAATTCACACATCACAAAGCAGTTTCTCTGAAGATTTCTGTCTACTTTTTTTCTGAGTATATTTCCTTTTTCACCATGGCCCTCAATGTGCTCACAATATCCCATTGCAGATTAAACGAAAACAGTGATAGTGAACTGCTCCATAAAATGAAAGGTGTAACTCTGTGAGATGAATTCAAACATCACAAAGCAGTTTCTCAGAAAGCTTCTTTCCTGTTTTTATCTGAGGATATTTCCTTTTTAAACACAGGCCTCCTTATGTTACCATCTGTCTCATTGCAGATTCCGTGAAAACAGTGTTAGCAAACTTCTCAAGGAAAACAATTGTGTAACTCCTGGAGATAAATTCTCACATCACAAAGCAGTTTCTCAGAAAGTTTCTTTCTAGTTTTCATCTGAGGGTATTTCCTTTGTCACCATCAACCTCAAAGCCCTCAAGAATATCCCATTGGAGACTCCATGAAAATAGTTTTAACAAACTGCTCAATGAAAAAATGGTGTAACTCTGTGAGATGAATTCACACATCATGAAGCAGTTTCTCCAAACGCTTCCCTCCAGTTTTTATCTGAGGATATTTCCTTCTTCACCTTAGGACTCAATGCCTTCATAATATCCCATTACAGATTCCAAGAAAACAGAGTTAGCAAACTGCTCCATGTAAAGAAAGGTGTAACTATGGGAGGCGAATTCATACAACACAAATCAGTTTCTCTGAAAGCTTCTTTATAGTTTTGTCTGAGGATTTTCCTTTTCATCATGGGCTTCAATGCGATCTAAAATATCCCTTCTAGGATATCAAAAAAGCAGTACTACCAAACTGCTCCATGGAAAGAATAGTGTACCTCTGTGAGATGAATTGACACATCACAAAGTAGTTTCTCAGAAAGCCTCTTTCTATTTGTCATCTGAGTATATGTCCTTTTTCTCCATGGTCTTTAGTGGAATCCAAAATATCACTTCTCACATTCCACAAAAACAGTGCTAGCAAACTGCTTCATGAAAGAGTAGTGTAACTCTGTGAGATGAATTCACACATCACAAAGTAGATTTTCAGAAAGCTTCTTTCTAGCTTTAATCTGAGGACATTTCCTTTGTCACCAGACGCTTCAAGGTGATCCAAGATATCCCTTCTCAGATGAGGCAAAAACAGTGCTAACAAACTGCTCCATGACAAGAAATGTGTAACTCTGTGACATGAATTCACATATCACAAAACAGTTTCTCGAAAAACTTCTTCCCAATTTTCCTGAGGATATTTCGTTTTTCACCATAGGACTCAATACTTTCGGAATATTACATTGCAGAGTCCACGAAAACATAGTTAGCAAACTACTCCAGGAAACATTGGTGTAACTCTGTGAGACCTGCTCACTCATCACAAAGCAGTTTTTCAGAAACTTTATTTCTAGTTTTTATCTGAGGATATTCCCTTTATCACAATGGGCTTCAAAGCTATCCAAAATATACCTTCTCAGATTCCGTAAAAGTAGTGCTACCATAGAGCTCCATGAAAAGCAAGGTGCAACGCTGTAAGATGAATTCACAGATCACAAAGCAGTTTCTCAGAAAACTTCTTTCTAGTTTTATCTAAAGAGATTTCCTTTTCATCATAGGCCTCAATGCAATCCCAAACATCAAATTGCAGTTTTTGGGAAAACAGTGTTAGCAAACCACTTAATGAAAGAATGGTGTGGCTGTGTGAGATGAATTCATACATCACAAAGCAGTTTCTCTGAAGGCTTCTATCCAGTATTTACCTGAAGATATTTCCCTTTTCACCATAGCCATCAATGCTCTCATAATATCCCATTGCAGATTCCACGAAAACAGTGTTAGCAACCTGCTCAATAAACAGAAAGGCGCAACTCTGTGAGATGGATTCACACATCACAAACAGTTTCTCAGAAAGCTTCTTTCTCGTTTTTATCTGAGGATATTTCCTTTTTAAACACAGGCCTCAATGCGCCCCAGAAATCTCATTGCAGATTCCGTGAAAACAGTGTTAGCAAACTACGCTATGAAAACAGTGACGTACGCTGTGAGATGAATTCACACATGACAAAACAGTTTCTCAGAAGGCTTCTCCATTTTTTATCAGAAATACTTCATATTTCACTGTAGTACTCAATGCCCTTGGAATAACCCCAGGCAGATTCCACGAAAACCGTGTAAGCAAAATGTTCAATGTAAAGAAAGGTGTAACTCTCTGAGATGAATTCACACATCAAAAAATAGTTCTTGCAAAAGGTTCTTTCTAGTTCTTCTCTGGGAATATATCCTTTCTCACCATAGGCTTCAAAATATCCCTATTCAGATTCCACAAAAACAGTGCTAGCAAACTGCTCCATGAAAGAGTATTGTAACTCTGTGAGATGAATTCACACATCACAAAGCAGTTTCTCAGAAAGCCTCTTTCTTGATTTATCCGAGGATATTTCCTTTTTAAACACAGGCTTCAATGCCCTCCGAAATATCAAGTTGCAGATTCTGCGAAAACAGTGTTAACAAACTTCTCAATGAAAGAACGATGTAACTCTGTGACATGTATTCACACATCACAAAGGAGTTTCTCCGAAGGATTCTGTCCAGTTTTTATCTGAGTATATTTCCTTTTTTTCCAGATCACTCAATGCGCTCACAGTATCCCATTGCAGATTAAAAGAAAACTGTGTTAGTAATCTGTTCGATGAAAATAACGGTGTAACTTTGTGAGATGAATACAAACATCACAAAGTAGTTTCTCAGAAAGCTTCTATCTAGTTTTTATCTCAGGATATTTCCTTTTTCACCATGGGATTCAATGCAATCCAAAATATCCCTTCTCAGATTCCACAAAAGCAGTGCTAACAAACGGTACCAGAAAAGAATGATGTAACTCTGTGAGATGAATTCAGATATCACAAAGCAGTTTCTGAGAAAGCTTCTTTGTAGTTTTCCTATGAGGTTATTTTCTTTGTCACCACAGGCTTCAAAGCAATCTAAAAGATCCCTCCTCAGATTCCACAAAAGCAGTGCTAGCAAACTGCTCCATGAAAGGGTAGTGTAACTCTGTGTGATGAATTCACACATCACAAAGCAGTTTCTCATAAACTTGTTTCCAGCTTTTATCTGAGGATATTTACTTTGTCACAACAGGTTTCAAAGTGATCAGAAATGTCCCTTCACAGAATCCACAAAAACAGTGCTAGCAAACGGCTCCATGAAAAGTGGTGTAACTCCATGAGATGAATTCACACATCACCAAGCAGTTTTCAGAAAGCTTCTTTCGAATTTTGTCTGAGGACTTTTCCTTTTTCACCTTCGGGCTCAATGCCCTCCCGTGTATGCCACAGCAGATTCCACGAAAATAGTGTTAGCAAACTGATCAATGAAAGAATGGTGTAGCTCTGTGAGATGAATACACACATCACAAAGCAGTTTCTCAGAAATCTTCTTTCTAGTTTTTATCTGAGGATATTTCCTTTGTCACCATAGGCTTCAAAGCGATCCAAAATATCCCTTTTCAGATTCCACAGAAACAGTGTTAGCAAGCTGATCCATGAAAGAGTAGTGTAACTCTGTGAGTTAAATTCACACATCACAAAGCAGTTTCTCAGGTGGCTTGTTTCCAGTTTTTATCTGAGGATATTTTCTTTGTCACATGGTTTTCAAAGCTATCAGAAATATCATTTCTAAGATTCCACAAAAGCTGGGCTAGTAAACTACTCCTTGGAAGAGTAGTGTAACTCTGCAGTGAATTCACACAACACAAAGCAGTTTCTCAGAAAACTTCTTTCAAGTTTTTGTCTGAGGACATTTCCTTTTTCACCATTGGCCTCAATGAACTCCCAAATACCACATTGCAGGAAAATAGTGTCAGCAACTGCTCAATGAAAGAATGTTGTAACTCTGTGAGATGAATACACACATCACAAAGCAGTTTCTCAGAAATGTGCTTTCTAGTTTTTATCTGAGGATATTTCCTTTGTCATCATAGGGATCAAAGCAATCCAAAATATCCCTTTTCAATTTCCACAGAAACAGTGCTAGAAAACTGATCCATGATTCACATATCACAAAGCAGTTTCTCAGATGGTTTGTTTCCAGTTTTTATCTGAGGATATTTCCTTTGCCACAGTAGGATTCAAAGCAGTCAGAAACGTCCCTTCTCAGACCCCCCGAAAACAATGCTGACAAACGGCTCCATGAAAAATTGGTGTAGCTCTGTGAGATGAATTCACACTTCACAAAGCAGTTTCTCAGAAAGCTTCTTCCAGTTTTATCTGAGTACATTTCCTTTTCACCATCAGCCTCAATGCCCTCCCTAATATCCCATTGCAGATTTTACTAAAATAGTGGTAGCAAATTGCTCAATGAAAGAATGATGTCACTCTGTGAGATGAATTCACACATCACAAAGCAGTTACTCTGAAGGCTTCTCTCCAGTTTTTATCTGAGGATATTTCCTATTTCACCGTAGCACTCATTGCACTTGCAATATCCCATTGCAGATTAAATGAAAACAATGTTACTAAACTGCTCCAGGAAAAGAACATTGCAACTTTGTGAGATGACTACACACGTCACAAAGCAGTTTCTCAGAAAGCTTCTTTCTAGTTTTTAAATCAGAATATTTCTTTTGTAACCACAGGCTTCAAGATATCCAAAATATCCCTTCTCAGATGCCACAAAAACAGTGCTAGCAATCTGCAACATGAAAGATTTGTGTAACTCTATGAAATGAATTCACACATCACAAATCTGTTTCTCAGAAAGCTTCTTTCTATTTTTTATCAGAGGATATTTCCTTTTTCACCATGGGATTCAATGCAATCCCAAATATCCCTTCTCAGATTCCACAAGAGCAGTGCTAACAAACTGCCCCATGAAAAGGATGATGTAACTCTGAGAGATGAATTCATACATCACGAAGTACTTTCTCAGAAACCCTACCACTAGTTTTTATCTGATTATATTTCCTTTGTCACCATAGGCTTCAAAACTATCAGAAATATCCCTTCCCAGATGCCACAAAAACAGTGCTAGCAAAGGGCTCCATGAGAGAGTAGTGTAACTCTGTGAGTTCATAAACTGCTCCATGAAAAGAAAGGTGTAACTCTGAAAGATGAATTCACACATCACAAAGCAGTTTCTCAGAAAGCTCCCTTGCAGTTTTTGTCTGATTATATTTCCCTTGTCACCATAGGCTTCAAAACGATCTAAAATATCCCTCCTCAGATTCCACAAATACAGTGCTAGCAAACTACTCCATGAAAGAGTAGTGTAACTCTGTGAGATGAATTCACATATTACAAAGTAGTTTCTCAGAAAGCTTCTTTCAAGTTTTTGTCAGAGGCTATTTCCTTTTTCACTATGGGCTTCAATGCAATCCAAATTATCCCACATCAGATGCACAGAAACAGTGCTAACAAACTGTTCCATGAAAAGAATGGTGTAACTCTGTGAGATGAAATCACACATCAAGAATCAGTTTCTCAGAAAACTTCTTTCACGTTTTGATCTGAGAACCTTTCCCTTTTCATCATTGGCCTCAATTGCCTCCAGAGTACCCCATTGCAGATTCCATGAAAATAGTGTTAGCAAACTGCTGAATAAAAGAATGGTGTAACTCTGTAAGATGAATACACACATCACAAAGCAGTTTCTCAGAAAACTTCTATCTAGTTTTTATCTCAGAATATTTCCTTTTTCACCATGAGCTTCAATGCAGTGCAAAGTATCCCTTCTCAGATTCCACAGAACCTGTGCTAACAAACTACTCCTTGAAAAGAATGGTTTAACTCAGTGATACGAAGTCACACATCACCAAGCAGTTTCTCAGAAAATTCTTTCTAGTTTTCTCTGAGGATATTTCCTTTGTCACCATAGGCTTCAAAGTGATCAAAAATATCCCTTCTCAGATACCACAGAAAGAGTGCTAGAAAACTGCTCCATGAAAGAGTATTGGAAAACTGTGAGATGAATTCATGCATCACAAAGCACTTTCTCAGAAAGCTTGTTTCCAGTGTTTATCTGAGGATATTTACTTTCTCATGATAGGATTCAAATGGATCACAAATGACACTTCTCAGATTATAGAAAAACAGAGCTAGCAAACGTCTCCATGCAAGATTGGTGTAACTCTGTGAGACGAATTCACACATCACAAAGCAGCTTCTCAGATAGCTTCTTTCTAGTTCTTATCTGAGGATATTTGCCTTTTCACTATACACCTCAATGCATTCCCAAATATCCCTTTGCAGATTCCATTTAAACAGTGTTAGCAAGCTCCTCCATGAAAAGAACAGTGTAACTCTGTGAAATGAATCAACACATCACAAAGCACTTTCTCAGAAACCTTCTTTCTATTATTATCTGAGAATAATTCCTTTGTCACCACAGGCTTCAATGCGATCCAAAATATCCCATCACAGATTCCACAAAAACAGAGCTAAAAAACATATCAATGAAAAGAATCGTGTAACTCTGCGAGACTAATTAACACATCAAGTAGCAATTTCTCAGATAATTTCTTTCTCGTTTTTATCTGAGTGTATTTCCTTTTTCACTGTAGGCCTCAATGCACTCCCAAATATCCCTTTGCAAATTCCTCGAAAACAGAGCTCGCAATCTGCTCCATGAAAAAAAGGTGTAACTGTGTGAGTTGAATTCAGACATCACAAAGAAATTTCTCAGAGAGTTTCTTTCTAGTTTGTATCTGAGGATATTTCCTTTGTCACCATAGGCTTCAATGAAATTCAAAATATCCCTTCTCAGATCCCCAAAAACATTGTTACCAAATGGCTCCATGAAAACAGTGGTGTAATTCTGTGAGTTGAATGCACAAATTAAAAGGTGTTTCTCAGGAAACTTTCTAGTTTTTATCTGAGAATATTTTCCTTTTCACCATATTCCTCAATGTGCTCCTGAATATCCCAAAGCAGATTAAACGAAAAAAGTGTTAGTAAACTTCTCAATGAACAGAATGGTGTAACTCTGATATATGAATTCACACATCGCAAAGCAGTTTCTCAGAAAGCTTTTTCTCTTTTTTCTGAGGATATTTTCTTTTCTTTTTTTTTTTTTTTGAGGCGGAGTCTCGCTCTGTCGCCCAGGCTGGAGTGCAGTGGCCAGATCTCAGCTCACTGCAAGCTCCGCCTCCCGGGTTTACACCATTCTCCTGCCTCAGCCTCCCGAGTAGCTGGGACTACAGGCGCCCGCCACCTCGCCCGGCTAGTTTCCGTATTTTTAGTAGAGACAGGGTTTCACCGTGTTAGCCAGGATGGTCTCAATCTCCTGACCTCGTGATCGGCCCGTCTCGGCCTCCCAAAGTGCTGGGATATTTTTTTTTTCACCATAGACCTGAATGCTCTCCCAAATATTACTTCTCTGATTCTCCCAAAAACAGTGCTAACAAACTGTTCCATGAAAAGAATCGTGTAATTCTGTGAGATGAATTCACAAATCCCAAAGCAATTTCTCAGAAAGCTTCGTTCTAGTTTCTATCTGAGGATATTTCCTTTGTCACCACAAGCTTCAAAGTGCTCTGAAATATGTCACTGCAGATTCCAAGAAAACAGTGTGAGCGAACTGCTGAATGAAAAGAACAGTGTAACTCTGTGAGATAAACTCACACATCACAAAGCAGTTTTTCAGAAAGCTTCCTTCTAGTTTTTTTCTGAGAATATGTCCTTTGTCACTAGAAGCTTGAATGTGCTCCAAAATATCCCATTGCAGATTCCAAGAAAAAAACTGTTAGCAATCTATTCGATGAATATAACAGTGTAACTCTATGAGATGAACTGATACATCACAAAGCAGTGTCTCAGAAAGCTTCTTTTTGGATTTTATCAGTTTATATTTCCTTTGTCACCATAGGCTTCAATGCACTCCGAAATATCCTATTGCATATTCCACAAAAACAGTGTTATTAAACTGTTGAATGAAAAGAACGGTGTAACTCTGTGAGACAAGTCACACATCACAAAGCAGAATTTCACAAACTTCTTTCTTGTATTTATCTGAGGATATTTCCTATGTCACCATATGCTTCAGTGCAATTCAAATTATCCCTTCTCAGATCCCCAAAAAACAGTGCTAGAAAAGTGCTCCATGAAAAGAAAGATGTAACTCTGTGAGAGGAAATCACACATTACAAACTACTTTCTCAGAAAGTTTATTTCTAGTTTTCATCTGAGGATATTCCCTTTGTCACCATAGATTTCAAGGCAATCCAAATATTACTTCTCAGATTCCCCAAAAACAGTGTTACCAACCTGACCCAAGAATAGAATTGTGAACTCTGTGAGATGAATTAACACATTACAAAGCTGTTTTTCAGAATGTTTCTTTCTAGTTTCTAAATGAGTATATTTCCTTTGTCACCATAAGCTTCAATGTGCTCTGAAATATCTCTTTGCAGATTCCAAGAAAACAGTGCTAGCAAACTGCTCAATGAGTAGAACAGTGTAACTCTGTGAGATGAATTCTCACATCACAAAGCAGTTTCTCAGAAAGTTTCCTTCTAGTTTTATCAGGGGATATTTCCCTTTTCACTATACACCTCAATATACTCCCAAATATACCCTTGCAGATTACATGAAAACAGTGTTAACAAGATAGATCATGAAAAGAAAGATGTAATTCTGTGAGATGAATTCACGCATCATAAAGAACTTTCTCAGAAAGCTCCCTTCAAATTTTCATCTGAGGATATTTCCTTTGTCACCATAGGCTTTGATGTGATACAAAATATCTCTTCTCAGATTCCCGAAAAGCAGTGCCACCAAGCTCATCCCTGAAAAGAATCATGTAACTCCGTGAGATGAATTAACATACCATAAACCAGTTTCTCAGAAAATGTCTTTCTCATTTTATCTGATGATATTTCCATTCTCACCATAGGCCTCAATTCTCTCCCAAGTATCCCTTTGCAGATTCCATGAACACAGTGTTTGCACACTGCCCCATGAAAAGAAATGTGTAACCTTGTAAGATAAATTCACAAATCACAAAGAGCTTTCTCAGAAAGCTGTTTTCCACTTTTATCTGAGGATAATTCCTTTGTCACCACAGACTCCAGTGCAATCAAATATATCCCTTCTCAGATTCCCCAAAACAGTACTACCAAACTACTCCAAAAAAGAATGGTGTAATTCTTTGAGATGAATTCACACATCTCAAAGCAGTTTCTCAGAAAGCTTCTTTCTTGTTTTATCTGAGGATATTTCCTTTTTCACTATAGGCCTCAATGTGCTCCCAAATATCCCATTGCAGATTCCAAGAAAACAGTGATAGTGAAGTGCTCCAAGAAAACAAAGGTGTAACACTGTGAGATGAATTAACACATCACAAAGTAATTTCTCAGAAAGCTTTTTTCCAGTTCTTATATGAGGATATTTCCTTTGTCACCATAAGCTTCAATGCAATCCAAAATATCAATTCTCTGAATCCCCCAAAACACTGCTAGCAAGCTGATCCATAAAAAGAATTGTGTTCCTCTGTGAGATGAATTAACACATCACAAAGCAGTTTCTCAGATAGTTTCTTTCTAGTTTTCGTCTGAGGATATTTCGCTTGTCAGCATAAGCTTCTATGCTCTCCGAAATATCCCCTTTCAGATTCCAAGAAAACAGTGTTAGCAAACTGCTCAATGAAAAGAACAGTGTTGCTTAGTGAGGTGAATTCAAACATCANGAAATATCTCTTTGCAGATTCCAAGAAAACAGTGCTAGCAAACTGCTCAATGAGTAGAACAGTGTAACTCTGTGAGATGAATTCTCACATCACAAAGCAGTTTCTCAGAAAGTTTCCTTCTAGTTTTTATCAGGGGATATTTCCCTTTTCACTATACACCTCAATATACTCCCAAATATACCCTTGCAGATTACATGAAAACAGTGTTAACAAGATAGATCATGAAAAGAAAGATGTAATTCTGTGAGATGAATTCACGCATCATAAAGAACTTTCTCAGAAAGCTCCCTTCAAATTTTCATCTGAGGATATTTCCTTTGTCACCATAGGCTTTGATGTGATACAAAATATCTCTTCTCAGATTCCCGAAAAGCAGTGCCACCAAGCTCATCCCTGAAAAGAATCATGTAACTCCGTGAGATGAATTAACATACCATAAACCAGTTTCTCAGAAAATGTCTTTCTCATTTTTATCTGATGATATTTCCATTCTCACCATAGGCCTCAATTCTCTCCCAAGTATCCCTTTGCAGATTCCATGAACACAGTGTTTGCACACTGCCCCATGAAAAGAAATGTGTAACCTTGTAAGATAAATTCACAAATCACAAAGAGCTTTCTCAGAAAGCTGTTTTCCACTTTTTATCTGAGGATAATTCCTTTGTCACCACAGACTCCAGTGCAATCAAATATATCCCTTCTCAGATTCCCCAAAAACAGTACTACCAAACTACTCCAAAAAAGAATGGTGTAATTCTTTGAGATGAATTCACACATCTCAAAGCAGTTTCTCAGATAGTTTCTTTCTAGTTTTCGTCTGAGGATATTTCGCTTGTCAGCATAAGCTTCTATGCTCTCCCAAATATCCCATTGCAGATTCCAAGAAAACAGTGATAGTGAAGTACTCCAAGAAAACAAAGGTGTAACACTGTGAGATGAATTAACACATCACAAAGTAATTTCTCAGAAAGCTTTTTTCCAGTTCTTATATGAGGATATTTCCTTTGTCACCATAAGCTTCAATGCAATCCAAAATATCAATTCTCTGAATCCCCAAAACACTGCTAGCAAGCTGATCCATAAAAGAATTGTGTTCCTCTGTGAGATGAATTAACACATCACAAAGCAGTTTCTCAGATAGTTTCTTTCTAGTTTTCGTCTGAGGATATTTCGCTTGTCAGCATAAGCTTCTATGCTCTCCGAAATATCCCCTTTCAGATTCCAAGAAAACAGTGTTAGCAAACTGCTCAATGAAAAGAACAGTGTTGCTTAGTGAGGTGAATTCAAACATCACAAAGCAGTTTTTCAGAAATCATCTTTCTGGTTATTGTCTGAGGATATTTCCTTTTTAACCATAGGCTGCAATGCGCTCCCAAATATCCTATTGCCCATTCCACGAAAAGAGTGTTAAAAAAAACAGCTACACAAAAAGAAAGGTGCATCTCTGTGAGATAATTTCACACATCAGAAAGAACTTTCTCAGAAAGCTTCTTTCTACTTTTTATCTGAGGATATTTTCTTTTTCACTTCACTCTTCAATGTCATCCAAAATATTCTCTCTCAGATTCCACAAAAATATTGCTAACCAACTGACCCATGAAAAGCTTCATGTAACGCTGTGAGGTGAATTAACATTCACAAAGAAGTTTAGCAGAAAGCTTCTTTCTAGTTTTCATATGAGTATATTTCGTTTGTCACCATAGGATTCTTTGCACTCCAAAATATCCCATTGCAGATTCCAAGAAAACAGTGTTAGTAACCTGATCATTGAAAAGAACAGTTTACTCTGTGAGATGAATTTACACATCACAAATCAGTTTCACAGAAGCCTTCTTTCTAATTTTCATATGAGGATATTTCCTTTTCACCATAGATTTTAATGCATTTCAAAATATGCCTTCTCAGATTCCCCAAAAACAGTGCTACCAAACAACTCCATAAAAGCAGTGGTGTAACTCTGAGAGATAAATTCACACATCACAAAGCTGTTTCTCAGAAAGTTTCTTTCTAACTTTTATCTGAGGATACACACTTTCTCACAATATTTCTCAATGTGCTGTGAAATATTTCATTGCAGTTTCCAGGAAAAAGTGTTGGCAACCTTCTCAATGAAAGGAATGGTGTAACGT
>NW_016822282.1:0-1654 GCF_001698545.2 Rhinopithecus bieti | reverse complement strand
TTCTATATATTTTATTTCATAAATGCTGATAGAAATAGTAACAAAAATCCAATACCTATAGTAAGCAATATGAGTTATGTTTATGTTTTCTAGAACATTTTCTGTGAGAAAATTTTCTGTGAAAGAATATTCTTCATTTCATTTTTGGTTTTTACACAAATGATACAGGACATCATATTTTCTGCAGGACTTCCTGAGCTTTCCCATGGGTCTCTTTTACTCTTTATATTTAAATCATTATCTTTTGATCATTATCTTTTGAAAGGATAATTGTGTCATTATCCCTGATAATAATTACATATTTAATCATTAACTGTTCTACTGTTCTATCTCTGTTAAAAATCTATTTAACAGATTTGGCTTGAAGTTTAAAGAAACTCTTCAATATCACTTTCATCAACTTCAAGAAATCCGGCATTGGTTGGAAGATTTGTAATTGCACCTTAAAGTTTTTTTTGTATTGCATTTAGTTTGAATAGGAGAATCAGCAAAGATATAAACTAGTGTTAAGTGGGAGGACTATTTCAATAGAGATTAATTTTATATAATCAGTTAGATAGCCAGTATCTTGTCTTATAGCAATGCTCATTTTACAGCCTCATAACTGCATATTGAATCTGCAGATAAATATGACTGCTGATATTTTTCCAGTTTATTTCAGGCAACTGCGAGTTTAGAGATTGCTGAAAGAACTATAATCGTTGTCTTTACATTAAACTTTTGCTGGAGAATATGATTCATTTGCTATGCTCAGAAGTGCTTATGTTCTTTTAGCAGTTCCTCTTCTTATATATTTCTTCGTATTAGTATAGTACATTAGTGTTATTCATCACCACTATTTTGAATTAGTAGCCTGGATTCTATTGGTCTTATATGTTGTAACCTACTTTTAGGATACACGTCTTTCTGGTAAGGAAACCTATTATCATCTGATTCATCAATTTTCAATGCCTAAATATTCTTCCTAGTGCACAAGTTTCTCTTTCTTGCTCATGCTGAAATATCACCACCTGGAAAGGGGGACATCTTTTCCAGGAACAATTAGTCATGTGAGAGATCTCACTAGAATCTGCCTCTTGCCAAAGAAACAGAAAATATATTCAGGGTATCTGGAAATACATTTATGCTGTAGCTTTTGATTTTGTGTCTGACACCAGCATGCATTCTAGGACCTAATTATAAGGGCAGCAATGAGGATTATAATGAAGGTGAGAGCAGGTTGTTCATCTTTTGGAATCACAATTGAAAACAAGCTTCCTATGGTTTTGAAAGAAGACTTTTCTTTGTGTTTTCCTTTGCCTTTAAAACATGTGGTGTTTCCCCGCCCCTCCCCACCCGCTGCCTCTTTTGCAGTAACCAGCATGTGAGCTTTAAAATGAATGCTGTGGTTTAAAAGCCTACCCTCTGCGTCTAATGAATTTTCACTCCAGGGGTGCCTTCATTTCCTCCCCATGTCTCCCATGTCTATTCTTCCTTCACCCAAAGGTGGACTGTTTGGATCTCAGAAATATGATTATCATATTTGTAATAAATGTGTGCAGAATGCATTATAAAAAGTTATGGAAAAAGTGGAGAGAAATCTCCTCCTAGTTGTTAAGGCAC
This sequence comes from Rhinopithecus bieti, assembly GCF_001698545.2. Classification (NCBI taxonomy): domain Eukaryota; kingdom Metazoa; phylum Chordata; class Mammalia; order Primates; family Cercopithecidae; genus Rhinopithecus; species Rhinopithecus bieti. The sequence continues at coordinate 52 of NW_016822282.1, read as the reverse complement.
AAATATGTCTTCCTTCAAGGTCTACCACATACATTTATTCAGATACTTATTT
>NW_016822281.1:0-1314 GCF_001698545.2 Rhinopithecus bieti | reverse complement strand
CCCTTCTCAAATTCCCCAAAAACCGTGCTACCAAACTGCTCCATGGAAAGAATCATGTGACTCTGTGAGATGACTTAACACATCACAAAGCGGTTCTCAAAAGACTTCTTTCTAGTTTTTACATGAGGATATTTCCTTTTCCACCATAGGCTTTAATGTGCTCCCAGATATCCCTTCTCAGACACCAGCAAAACTGTGATGCCAAAGTGCTCTCTCAACAGAAATATTTAGCTCTATGAGATGAATGCACACATTACAAAAAAGTTTCTCAGAAAGTTTCTCCCCAGTTTTTACCTGAAGATATTTCCTTTTTGCCATTGGACTCTATGTGCTCCCGAATAACCCTTTGCAGATTCCACAAATTCAGTGTTACCAAACTGCTCAATGAAAACAAAATTGAAACTATGTGAGGTGAATTCACGCATAACAAAGCAGTTTCTTAGAAAGTTTCTTTCTAGTTCAAATCTGAGGATATTTCCTTTATAACCATAGACTTCAATGTGCTCCCATATATCTCGTCTCAGATACCACAAAAACAGTGATGCTGAAGTGTTTCATCAAAGAAAAAGTTATACCCATTCAGATGAATACAGACATCACAAAACCGTTTCTGGAAAAGTTTCTCTTCAGTTTTATCTGAAGTTTTTCCCCCTTCACCATAGACCACTAGGAGCTCCAGAACATCCATTGCAGATTCCATAAAAACAGTGCTAGAAAATTGCTCCATGAAAAGAAACCTCTAACTCTGTGAGATGAATTCACAAATAACAAATCAAAGGGGTTTCTCAGAAAGCTTCTTTCTAGTTTTTATCTGAGGATATTTCCTTTCTCACCAGAGGCTTCGATGTGCTCCAAAACATCCTATTGTAAATTACATGAAAACATTGTTAAAAAACTGCTCAATGAAAAGAACAATGCAAATCTGTGAGATGAATTCACACATCACAACGCAGTTTCTCAGAGAGCTTCTGTCTTGTTTTTATCTGGGGATATTTCCTTTTTCACCACAGGTTTCAATGTTGTCCCAAATATCCCTTTGCAGATTCCACGAAAACATTATTAGCAAACTGCTCCACGAAAGAAAAGGTGAAACATTGTGAGACATCACAAAGAAGTTTCTCAAACAGCTTCTTTCTAGTTTTTATCTGAGGGTTTTCCTTTGTCACTATAGACTTCAATGTGATCAAAAATATCTCTTCTCAGATTCCCGGAAAACACTGCTACCAAACTGCTCCATGGAAACAATCATGTAACTCTGTGAGATGAATTAACACATGACAAAGCGGTTTCTCATAAGGCTTCTTTCTAGTTTTA
>NW_016822280.1:0-1652 GCF_001698545.2 Rhinopithecus bieti | reverse complement strand
ACTTCCACCTCCCAGGTTCAAGCCATTCTCCTGCCTCAACCTCCCAGGTAGCTGGAACTACAGGCATGCGCCAGCACGCCCGGCTAATTTTTTTTGTATTTTAGGAGAGATGGGTTTCACAATGCTGGCCAGGCAGGTCTCAAATTCCTGACCTCAAGTGATCTGCCCACCTCGGCCTCCCAAAGTGCTAGGATTACAGACATGAGCCACCGCACCCGGCTTAGTGTCTCTTTTTTTTTCTGAGACGAAGTCTTGCTCTGTAGCCCAGGCTGGAGTGCAGTGGCATGATCTCGGCTCAATGCAACCTCCGCCTCCTGGGTTCAAGAGATTCTCCTGCCTCAGCCTCCAGATCACCTGGAATTACAGGCACGCGCCGTTGCACCCAGCTAATTTTTTGTATTTTAGTAGAGACATGGTTTTCCACCATGTTGGCCCGGCTGGTCTTGAACTCCTGACCTCAGGTAATCCACCTGCCTCGGCCTCTCAAAGTGTTAGGATTACAGACTTGAGCCATGGAGCCTGGACCTGGTGTCTCTTTTAGAAGTATACTAATCTCATTTATGAGACATCACTCTTATTACCTAATCACATTCCAAAGGTCCTATATCCTATTACCATCACATTGGGGTTTAGGATTTCAACATATTAATATTGAGGGGTAGAAACATTCAATTTGCAACAATAATTTTTTTAATTTTTTTTTTTTTTTTTGAAAGGGAGTCTCACTCTGTCACACAGGCTGGAGTGTAGTGGCATGATCTTGGCTGACTGCAACCTCTGCCTTCGAGATTCATGCAGTTCTCAGGCCTCATTCTCCCAAGTAGCTGGGATTACAGGCATGCATCACCATGCCTCGCTAATTTTTGTATTTTTAGTAGAAATGGGGTTTTGCCATGTTGGCGAGGCTGGTCTTGAACTCCTAGCTTCAGGTAATCCGCCTGCCTTGGCCTCCCAAAGTAACTATATATATTATAATTTATTTATTTATTTATTTTATTTTATTTTATTTATTTATTTTTTTGAGATGGAATCTTGCTCTGTGGCCTAGGCTGGAGACAATGGTGCAATCTCAGCTCACTGCAACCTCCATCTCCCGGGTTCAAGTGATTCTCCTGCCTCAGCCTCTGCAGTAGCTGGGATTACAGGCGCCCGCCACCATGCCCGGCTAATTTTTGTCTTTTCAGTAGAGACGGGGTTTTACCATGTTGGCCAGGCTGGTCTCAAACTCTTGACCTCATGATCCACCTGCCTCGGCCTCCCAAAGTGCTGGGATTACAGGCGTGAGCCACCGTGCCCGGCCCACAGTAACAATATTCTTAATGCAGTGTTTGAGGAAGAGGGGCCATGGACTGCATAAGATAAATTTTCGGCCCAGTGCCATGGTCCACGCCTGTAATCCCAGCGCTTTGGGATGGTGAGGTGGGTGGATCATTTCAGATCAGGAGATTGAGACCAGCCTGGCCAACATGGTGAAACCCTGCCTCTACTAAAAATACAAAAATTACCCTGGATTCGTGGCAGACGCTTGTAGTCTCAGCTACTCGGGAGGCTGAGGCAGGAGAATAGCTTAAACCCAGGAGGTAGAGGTTGCAGTGATTCAGGATCGCACCACTGCACTCCAGCCTGGGGGACAGAGCGAGACTGTCTCAAAA
>NW_016822279.1:0-995 GCF_001698545.2 Rhinopithecus bieti | reverse complement strand
CAGCACTCTCATCGCAGCCCACCTCGCTGTTTCCATGGGTCCCCGATGCCCTTGCTCTTCCACCGACACTGCTAATGGTGGGTGGTTCACTTCTAAGAGGCGAGCCTCTCTGCAGGGCCCCACTTGGTGAGAGCAGCCCACGTCCTTGCCTGGGCACATGGCCCTTGTAGGTGTCTGTTCCCAGAGTGGCAGCTGAACAGCCCCTGCCCCACAGGCCTCCCCTCCTGTCTACATTCACTCAGCCCAGGCCACCTGCTCACAGCTGAGTGTCCCTCCTCCACCCAAACCCAAGGCTCAGGGACGGGTCCCGTCGTCCCCACCGAACGGCCATCAGCCCCATCAGGGCCCAGCATGTGTTATGGATCTGGGACTGGGCGCTCTGCACGTAACGCCGCTCCTCGCAGGACTCAAAATCCTCCCCCCAGCCTCCGTCTGCCATCTGCCGGGACAGGAGGAAGTCACAGGCCCGGGAGACCTCTGCACAGGCAGTCCTGCAAAGACCAGAGACAGGAGACACATCACACCAAGGAAGGTCCCAGACCCCTGGCTTCTCACCCTAGCAGGTTGCCTTAGGGTATGGGGAGGAGCCGCCCTACCTAAGGGCCATAGGCCACTACTGAAACCCCTGAGCTTGACTTCTGCAGATGTGAACTGGGAACAGATACTCCTGCCTCCCAGAGTCGCTGGGAAGACAAAGGGACATGCCAGTACTGCGGATGACCTCACGGATGTGTCAGGCTGAGTGAAGTCTGCAGTGCTTAGGAGCAGCGTCTCACAAGCTGCACCCAGCCAAGCACGGTGCTCCACACCCCTAAACATCCACATGGCAAAGAGTGGGGCAGCTGGAGACAGGGCTGGGACCCAGCCAAGTACAGTGCTCCTCACCTCTAAACATCTATGCAGCAAAGAGTGGGACAGCTGGAGACGGGGTTGGGAGAGAGCGGGGCAGTTGGAGACAGGGCTGGGAGAGAGTAGGGCAGCTGGAGATCGGGTTA
>NW_016822278.1:0-2233 GCF_001698545.2 Rhinopithecus bieti | reverse complement strand
TTTCTTACAAAATTATGACCTAATGGGGAGCCAAGACAGACAAATGTGAAAATTACATGAATAATGACCAAAATAAAGAACATGCCTTGATATAATAAAAGCCATATATGACAGATCATAGCTAGTATTATACTGAATGGGGAAAATCTGAAAGCCTTTTCTTTAAGATGTGGATCATGACAAGGATGCCCTCTTTCACCATTGTTATTTGACAGAGTACTGGGAGTTGTAGATAGAGCAATTAGATAAGAGAAAGAAAAAAGGACATCCAAATTGGAAAGGAAGAAATAAAATTATCCTTGTTTGCAAATAATAAGATCTTGTATTAGGATAATCCTGAAGACTCCACAATAAAGTTATTAGAATTGATAAACAAATGCAGTCAAGTGGCAGGACAAATAATTAACTCAAAACATTGAGTAGCATTCCTATATGTCAAGAGTGAACATGAGGGAAATCATAAAATTAATCCTATTTACAATAGCCACAAATAAATTAAATACCTAGTAATTAACTTAACCAAGGAAGTGAAAGTTCTCTACAACAAAATCTATAAAACACTGATGAAAAATTGAAGAGGACACAAAATGGAAAGATATCCCATGTTCATGGATTGAAAAAAAATCAATACTGTTAAAATATCCATACTACCAAAACAATCTATAGATTTAATGCAATCCCTACCAAAATGCCAATGACCTTCTTCACAGAAAAAAAAAAACTATCCTAAAATTAATATAAAATCACAAATGACCCCAAATAGTCAAAGCTCTCCTAAGCAAAAAGAACAAAAGTGGAGGAATCACATTACCTGACTGCAAGTTATACTACAGAGCTATAACAACCAAAAACAGTATGAGACTATCAATGAAAACAGGCACATAGACCAATGGAACAGAATAAATAACCCAGTAATAAATGCACAAACCAACAGTAACACCTTTCCACGGTGATGCCAAGAACATACGCTGGGGAAAAGACAGTCTTTTCAATAAGTGGTGCTGGGAAAGCTGGATATCCATCTGCAGAAGAATGAAGCTAGATCCCTGTCTTTTACCATATACAAAAATCAAATTAAACACTTAAATCTAAGTGCTGATCATATGAAACTTCTATGAGAAAACACTGAAGAAAATCTATAGGACATTGATCTGTGCAAATTTTGTGTGTGTGTGTGTGTGTGTGTGTGTGTGTAATACCCCACAAGCACAGGCAACTAAAACAAAAATGGACAAATGGGATCACATCAAGTTAAAAAGCTTATGCACAGCAAAGGAAACAATCAGCAAAGGGAAGGGACAACCCATAGAATGGGAGAAAATTTTTACAGACGGCCCATCTGACAAGAGATTAATAATCAGAATATGTAAGGAGCCAAAATCACTCAGTAGGAAAAAAATCCGGTAATATAATTTAAAATGGATGAAATATCTAAATACACATTTCTCAAAAGAAGGCATGTAAATGACAAGCAAGCATGTTAATAGGTGCTCAACGTCATTGATCATCAGAAAAATGCATATCAAAACTACAATGAGGTATCTTCTCAACCCAGTTAAAATGGCTTTTATCCAATAGACAGGCAACATGTGATGCTGGTGAGGACGTAGAGAAAATGGAACTGTGTTACACTGTTGGTAGCAATGTGAATTAGTACAACTACTATGGAGAAAAGTTTTTGGAGGTTCCTCAGACAACTAAAAATAGAGCTACCATATAATCCAACAACCCCAGTGCTACATATATGCCCAAAAGAAAGAAAATAATTTTATGGAAGAGATAACTGCACTCCTATGCTTATTGCAGTACTGTTTACAATAGCTAAGATTTGGAAGGAACCTAAGTGTTCATCAACAGATGAACAGATGAAGAAAATATAGCACATATACACAGTGGAGTGCAATTCAGCCATGCAAATGAATGATATCCTGTTGTTTTCAACAACATGGATGAAACGGGAGGTCATTATTTTAAGTGAAATAAGTCAGGCACAGAAAGGCAAATATTGCATGTTCGCGTTTATTTGTGGGAACTAAAATTCAAAACAATTGATCTCATGGAAATGAAGAGTAGAAGGATAATTACCAGAGGCTGGAAAGAGCAGTGAGGGGTTAGGGGGAAGGTGGGAATGGCGAATGTGTACAAAATGTAATTACTATAAAAAGACATAGTATTTCATAGCACAACAGGGTGATTATAATGAAAATAAATTAATTGTATATTTTGCAATATC
>NW_016822277.1:0-1529 GCF_001698545.2 Rhinopithecus bieti | reverse complement strand
ATTTTTATATATTTTTTTTCTAGCATAGAGCAACTTGTTGCCACTCTGTTAAACAAAGATCTAAGGATTTAAGAATGAGAATCTGGGGCTAATTTCTTAACAAAATCCTAAATTATTCAAGGCAGATCATCTTTCTGAAGTACGATGTACTTTGATATACTTATAGGCATATTTGTCTGACATTCTTCTTGATAAATAGTTTTAGGCAGCATCTAAAAGTCATGTGTAATTCAGATATTTATGAATCAATTATTTCTAATATAATTATGATGTTTATTTCATGCACTGATGACTCTGATTACTTCCTACGTCTTTGACTGGAAACTGTTAACTCCTTTTCCACTAATATAAATTGTCAAAACACTTTACAAAAAAAAATCAACTTCAGCCACTGAAGTGTACTTTCCTCTCACTTAATCAAAAACTTAGAGCTAAATGGCTTCCCTCAGATCATCCAGAGAGCAATAACTCTCCATTCATATTTGTGGTGTTAAGACCTGACCTGTTTTCATAAAAAGTCTCCCTGGAAGGGATGCTGATAGTAAGGTTCTTCTACCTTCATTCACCAGTTCATCTGGCCACTTCCTCTAAGAACAAATACTTCTGAGCAAATGTTTTCATTTTCAGAAGCAATGTTATGCAAATAATGCTTTATATTATCTATCCCATTACTATTCTAGTTCACTTAGTCTCATTCAGAATTTATGAGCCCTTTTAAAATCAAGATGACCTTTTCCCAAATTTCCAGATAACCCACAACCAACCTCTTTCCCAGCTCTAAAAGCATGGCTGAATGGAAAGTACATTGAGGAGACTGTGGAAGACATGGATTCTGACTGATCCTGTTACCGCCACTAACTAGGCAGTCACTTCTTTTTCTGAGGTAAGATACTTAGAATCCATTCTCTTCGTCTCAGAGATATAGTTCAGTGTCTCTCCTTTTCTTTTTGTATAATTTTCCTGATGCCAAAGTAGTTGATTACCTAGCTTTGTTTCTACTAAGACACCAATTGTGGGCCGTGCTATAGCTCTTCAAGGTACACATTGTTCACCAGGCTGCGTTTCATCTGTTACAAGTGATTTGTTTTTCTAAGACCACCAGAGCGGGCACAAAAGAACCAGTGACCAGGCAAGGGTAGGAGCAAAACTGCAAATTTATTTTTGGTCACTTAAGGTGTGGGGGAGAGGTCTGTCGGCCTCCGGCAAAGGAGGCCGGCAGAGTCGCCCCGTAGAGCTCTCGGATGGAGTTCCTGCAGTCCCGACATCCCGACAGGAGTGGGGCTGGGAAGTCCGCGCGTGGCGTCCGTCCGTAGCGGCTTTTCTAGGAGTGGGAGGGCAATAGGCGGGGCACGGGCGTGTCGGGGGGTGTTCCACAGGTGCGACCAGGTAAATCTTGGTCTCTTCGGATTGACGTCACCTGGCGCATACCCGGTTGGTCTGCACCCTCCCGGGCGCTGGCTGCATTTTTGTGCGCGTGGGAAAAGTTGGGAGATGAAGAACCCGGAAGTGCACCAGCTTGCCTCCGTTCG
>NW_016822276.1:0-1173 GCF_001698545.2 Rhinopithecus bieti | reverse complement strand
TGAAATTGTCTTTTTAGCTGTTTAATACCAATTCTATTTGTTTGATAAAGAAAGATGTATATTTATTTGTCAAAACATGATCAGTAGAATAAATAAAATTAAATATATTTTATATAGCCTGCCTGTGATTGTCTAACAAATCTATTTAACATATGAGTTAATATTTTATTCATCACTTTATGTTCCACAATAGTTTATAATTTACCAATGATCATAAAAATATACTACTGTTTATATATCAAGTTCCAACACAATGGTTTGTAGATTAGAAAACTGGTCTAGAAAATATGAAGTGATTTCCTTTCCAGGGATTGAATTGCATATATATGTGTGTGTGTGTGTGTATATGTATGTATATATATGTGTATATGTGTATGTGTATATATGTGTATATATGTATTATATATATGCAAATATATATATCAGTAGGTACTTCAAAATAAAATTGAACATAATGAAAAATAAAATAATTGAAATTAATCCATACCTACTGCGTTATATAAAAAAGTTAAATAAAAAGCAACTTAATTTTATAACATATATTTCAGAAGTTTTTAAGGATCCCACCGATCATAGAAACACATCATATGGTCATAAAGATTTATAAGCTGTTAAATGAACTTCAGGGCATATGCAGAGAACATGTAACACCTGGCATAGATAGTATGTCTAACGATAATGCAAATCCTTTATGGTACATTAACACCTTCAAAAAATGAGTAATGTCCTAAGATTAACTCCAGAGAAAGTTACAGATGAGGGTAAAAAGTAAAATGTAATTTTGTGAAACAGAATCAGCAATATAATTCATTTTATGTTGTTCTGTTAGATCTGTTGTCATTAATATTTTCCAATAAACTTGATTTAAAGTGTGTCTATGATGGATGATATTTATTTCTTTTAGAATCTGGGCTATTTTGCTATTTATCTGAATTAGGAATATTACGTATTCTATTCCTTATTATGTGCCTAATTAATTCACTGAATTAAAAATTCATCTTACTTTGCTCAGCTCAGGGAAGCTAAAACCTTTTAATTTCATTGTGCTTAAAATCAATTCTTTCTGCTACTTTAAGAACAAATCACTTATTCATATTACTCAAATCAATCAGAAAATCATACATTTGTCTCTTAATTTTTTGTGAAACTAAAATATTGTATGTATGTTCTTTT
>NW_016822275.1:695986-705348 GCF_001698545.2 Rhinopithecus bieti | reverse complement strand
TATATATATATATATATACTTTTTTTTTCTGTTTTGTTCCATGACCTATCACAAGTGCTTCCAACCATGCCTGGTGCTTAATATATACTCAGTATATATTTATAGAACGAAGTAAATATACTGTTTATAAGATAACTAACAATTTAAGTGCTCATTGTGTGCTACAAATCATTGCTGTGTGCATTCAGAAGAGAGGAAAGGCACAATTGTGTGCTGGCTAAGTAGAAATGAGCAATGGAAGTGAGATGGACCTTAATTGGGAAGACAGAAGCAGGAAGAGCAATCCACACAAGGGAGATAGTGTGAGCAAAGGTGAATCTATATATAAAGTGTTCACAGAGCAAAACACATCCCTTGAGAACCTTCTGTAACAATAGGTGGTTTGCTACACTCTCTGTATACGGAAGTAAATGGAGGAGGCTTCAGGTGCCATAGAAAAAGCAGACTTTGGAGTCAAAGAGATCCAGAATTTCATTCTGACTGCCACATGGCATCTGTGTGGCCATAGACAAGTTGATTAACATATCTGAGAGTCAGCTTCTTCATCTGTAAAATGGAAACGCAATTACAGATCTTGAAGGGTTGATTTGAGAATTGAAGATGATGTATAATAAGATCCTCGTTCCCCAAAACTAATAGGAATTACACAGTTGGTAGCTATTGAGATGCTGCCTTTGCCTTTGCTTTCAAGGATCTCATACACAAGAGAAAATGCCTGATATGTACAGATCATTATGGGACAATTTATGAAGTAATTTAATAACTTGCCTTTCAAAATGTAGTGGCATATACCCATGTAACAAACCTGCACATGCACTCCCGTATTTAAAATAATAGTTGAAATTTAATGTCGTCAGAGAACCAGGAGCATCAGCAGCACCTGCAAGCTTACTAAAGATGCAAACTCACAGACCTTCCCTCCCCCACACACCTACTGACTGAATTGCTTTTAACAAGATCCCAGATGATTCATATGCACATGGAAGTGTAAGAAGCACTGCTCTAATAGAAGCATGTAAAAAGGGCAGAGGAAGGAGTGACTAAGTCGACTTAAGGAAAGGAGGGAAGACTTCTCTTAGAAAGTGATATTTAGAAAAATTCAGAAAGAAATATTGTCGTCTTTTGGATTAACTTGTTTAGTAAATCTGAATATCCAATTTGAAAAATTCTGTCTAGATTCACTTTCCTGACTTCACCATTTTTACATTACATTTACTTTTTGGTAATCTCCACTGGTTTAGCAGGCTAAATGCATGCCAAGGCAACAATTTTATACAAGTGAAGACAATTCCTGCATTCCTGCGAATATGCATTAGAAATAATATGCTCTAAAATCAAAGATTTATTGTGAATTTGACCATAAAAGGTCTGAATTCACCAGCCAATTTGGGATGCAGATATTTCATTAGATGATCTAGTTTAATCAGGAAGATCTTGTCAAACTATGCTTCTTTCTGGGCAAGTAATAGCGTGAGAGTCAGTCATTTGGCATTCATGAAAAAATAAATACCAAGCTTTCCATAGGCTGCTCCTGAAGGCCCCTTTGGTTTAACATAGTTTCTTTCTCTTTTTATTTTATTTTATTTTATTTTATTTTATTTTGTGTTAGAATTGCTCTATTTTATGTGGAGCCACGTGCTTCTGTTCACTGAGTTGGCAGGTGGCTCCAATCCTGTAATTATGATCTGGATTGTCGGCTGCCAAAGCACAAAAGGAAACCGTAGTAATCCACTCCAGTGTTCTTTAGTGAATTGTTGCATATGCTTTTTAGTGTATCACTGCACATAAATCTCACAGTAGCAATAAAACTATTAGGATAGTAAAAGATATGCATTTTAATTTTAGTAAAAAGTGTCATAAAAATCAATTAACCACACTTTCCCAAATAGCAGTTCACTCTGGAAAGCTCAGGGTTTCCTAATCTGAAATTACATGTTCCTTTCAGGTTTCCTAGTGACCACCACTAATGCTTTAATCATTACACCTACTCCTCATTGTGCAACATTATCATCTCCCAGGGTCCCTTTGTTTCCTTATCTTTCTGCACGTTTTTTTTTTTTTTTTTCCTGTTTTCTACTTGTAGCTTTGTAGAAGCATTTCCAATACAATAGAGTCAGGTTTGGTTTTGCCGTTCTATTCTTTAATTGAAGGGAGAAAGTGAGATGAATAGCATAAGCAATCCACATAAAGTTAGGCATTATAATTACCCAGGAATTGAGGAAAATGTTCTTTGGTGGTGTATCCATAGCTAATGAGGAAAGAACAGAGTTTTTATTAATATTAGATGATAAGAGAATCTGACTAACCCCTGCTTTGCTAATCTATAAAAGTGAACATTCATTCTATATTTTTAGATTGTTCACCTTCCCCTCAAAAGTAGTTTAATAGCACAGAGTAGAGAAAGGTCTCCTGGTGTTCAGATTTTATTACTTTCACTGACTAAAGTGCAGTACATTTCCTAGTAGAATTACACCCCAGTTGTCACAATAAATGAACACAGTATATTTTATGATACACTTTACTTGCTTATTATCATGTTTGTTCACACATCTCTCAGACTTAATAACCCATGGGGGGCTTCTACCATCATTGGTGAATGGAAATTGGTGAAGTTCTCTATTTCATTTGTGGTGAGATTTTTATTTCAACTGAAGAAGCCATAAGCAGGATAGATAGTACATTTAGGGAATTTATATATATATATATATATATATATACACACACACACACACACACACACACACACACACACACACACACACACATATATATATATATATGTATCTGTATAATGTTCCCCTGCTTACTATGTGATTTTTAAAAATCTAGGAATCTCCCAGCACTCACACAGGTGAATATTAGCTAAATGAATTTTAATAGAAACCAAGTGAGATTTCTGATTATTTCTAAAAATAAAAACAAAGAAAATCCTGGATGTAAACAGAGCTATCTTTTGAAATATATATAATACATANAAGTGCTGGGATTACAGGCTTGAGCCACCGCGCCCGGCCAGGACCCTCATTTTTGTAGGGAAGGGAAAAAAAACCCTGGGGAAACATGTAGAGTCCAGAAAAAAGGTCAAGATAACAATAACATTGTACTTGCATTAAGGAATAATTCAAGTCATAAGGGAAAAAATATTACTGTGAAGGAAATGCACCTTGCCCAGGGATCCCTTTTGCTTCCCTGAACAAAGCATTCTGTGTCTTTAATGAGATTTACTGTGCCAATTAAAAAGTATAGAATTCTTATATGGGGAAGAATTATGGCCTTCTCTATAGTTCTGTGATGTTATACATTTTTTACCTCTTTTGTAGCATTCTATAGCAGCATAAAGCACAAGGGTGATCTGTTAGCTCTGAGTATTATAGATTGTGTTATTTTAATGACCCTAATGACCTAAAGTCACATCTCTCAGAAAAAGGCCTATAGAGTGTGAAGCTTAATCTCACCAGGATTTGGTGAGATAGGAAGGTACCAAGGCATTTCTTAACTTGAAATGATTTCGGAATGGAACAAGTTTCATAAAAGGTTCAGCTACCATGGAAGAATTTTTTTAAAAAATGGGTCTTGAACAAGGAGGAGGCTGTATTTGAAGGAGACAGTGGAAACTGTTCGCGTAGGTGCGAACACTTCTTATAAATATATAACATATGACCCTTTAGGGAGAGAAACAGATGGAGTATGTAGCAGAAGATATAAAGTACACATTTTTTTCTTGGTTTCTTCATTCCAGTGGTACAGTGTATATTTTGATATTTGGCAGTTCTATTTGGAAGCTTTCAAAGAAGGCCTCATCTGGATTCCAGCAGTTCAGCGCACTGCTGACACTGTGAAGAGTTCTAGGTAGAAGCAGGCTGTTGAATTCTCTTGCAAAGCTCCTCCAGGTCATGACATAATGCCTAAATATCCCCGCCATGATTTCGTCAAATCTTTGATGAGTGCCCAACTTCAAGGAATCCAGAACCGAGGATCCAGATTCGTGCAGTCATTGCACAGTCGGAGTAAGGCAGTGTTGCTGAAACTGTGGGGTCCATTTTTGTTGACATCAATTCTGAATCTGCTGTCCCAGGTCCTATTCAGGGAAAGTGCTCCATTTTACTAAATTAAAAACAGAGAAGTGTCAGAGAAATACCATTTCCTCTCAGCCGCAGGAGACATCACAGAAGTAATTAAACTGGATTTTGGTGTGTCAGGCACATTTCTTTTATTGACAGTGACAGTAATTCTGTAAATCAAAACCTGGAAGCATTTTCAGTGTGTTGAAGTGCTAAAGATAAAACTTAAGGATTTTAAAATTAAATCTCATGAAACTAAAATTGATCTATGGAGTGCAGTATGAGAGGCTGCTGCCTGAGTTCTGAATGCAACCTCTCTTTTGAAATTCAGTACCTATGGTATCTGAGTCCCTGAAAGCTATGGCCATGTAAAGGCAAATGGAGTAGGTCTTCAGTATTATCTCTAATTTATGGTTTTGAGGACTCCAGGAAAATTCTGTCTCCACTATCTCAATATTTCCTTTTCTAATGTTATCAATAGGTTTTGTTAACATGCAGTTTTTCTGGCATTCTTTCATTGTTTCCACATTTAAGGTCCTCCACAATCTTATGCAACAACTCTACAGCGTGCTTTATTCTTCACATGCTCTGGCATCAACTCTTTGATTCAGAGATGTATAGAGACACACTGGTGTAGTCAATACATTTTCGTTGTGCCTTCATCCCTGTTAAATGATACCTTCATTTGGATTGTCCTCTTCCTTCCCTCCTTCCACTCTACGTAAGAAAATTCAGCCTATGGAAATGATCCAGCTCATATCAAGTTCATCCAGAGTAGTGCAGTCTTTGATTACTTGATGGTTCTTCTGTTTCTGAACCCAAATATTTACTGTCTAGAGTTGTCTTTTTATGTGTGTATGCCTTTATTTCGCATCTGTAGTTTATTATCTCATTCTTCTATTTTTGATATTATTTCTTATAACACTTATTAAATACTCAGTAATATTTGAAGATTGGTGTCTTGGAGCCTCCAATAATTAACTCTGTGTGTGTGTGTGTGTGTGTGTGTGTGTGTGTTTATCTTTGCCCATTTCTACAGTTCTTTTAAGAAAATATGTACATGTCATATCACATCTGGCAGGAGTGATTTATTATGCTTTATCATATTAATGAAATGCATTTTTAATTATCTTTATTCCTGATAGTAAAGACCCGGTGAAATTAGAGTCTTATGTAACTGAAAACAAAATGCTTTGAGTAAAGATTCTGTGTGTGTATTTAGGAAAAGTTTGTATGTGAGTGTGTGTATGTGTGTATGTTCATGAGCATGTATGCATACCATGGGAGATGATAGATTTAGCAAACATTTTCTATTTTCTTCACATTCCACTGCAGCAGCCCTGATTTATATATTATCATATTGATTATTTTTGTTAATTTTGTTTTTTGAGATGGAGTCTCACTCTGTCGCCCAGGCTGGAGGTCAGTGGCATGATTTTGGCTCACCACAATCTCTGCCTCCCAAGTTCAAGCGATTCTCATGCCTCAGCCTCCCAAGGAGCTTGGATTACAGGCATGTGCCACTATGCCTGGCTACTTTTTGTATTTTTAGGAGAGATGAGGTTTCACCATGTTGCCCAGGCTGGTTTTGAACTCCTGATCTCAAGTGATCTGCCTGCCTCGGCCTCTCAAAGTGCTGGGATTATAGGCTTGAGCCACCACACCTGGCCCGTATATTATCCTATTAATTTTGACAACTGCTAGGATCTGTTGTCATTCAAGATAACTATTTTTTGTTCATTTTACTTTTTTCCCACTAATTAGCTGATACAACAGGAATCATCAGATCATTGTGAAAGTGCTACAATACTTATTTGATCGTTTTTATGTAAGCTTTAAGATTTGACAGTCTTGGAGTATTTTTCTACCAATAACATAAGCTCTCTGGGGATAATAATGCCATTTCTCTTCTAGTAGCGTATCAATTCTGTGCTTTGCTTTAGTCCTCCAGTGTCCTTGAAGAATTGTCTAAGTGTTTCCCTTGCAGAAGCCACAGGAGACCCAAAAGTTCATTTGATGTGGTATAGTTGGAATTGAAAATAATCTTGGTGATTTTTCTTTCCATATTAAACATGCAAAAGATAGCATTTATATATGCAACTGTACCAAGAACAAGAAACTTAGTTTGCCTAATTGTTTTGGTTCAATATTTTTGGAGAATATACCTGAAATCAGCTTAATATGTGATGAGTATAGTGACAACATCAGAAACAGAACAAATTGGTTGTTGGAGGAGTTAAGACAAAAAGTTTAAATAATAAATTCCAGGAATACTGGAATTTGTCTACCTGAATCAAAAAGAAGGTAGTTAGACTAATAAGAGATAGTTTGACTAGATTAATATTTCCCAAACGGAATTACTGGGTCAGCATTGTCAACATTGCCTGTGAATCTATCAGAAATACATATTCTCAGATCTCACCCCAGACCTCCTGAACCAGGAACTCTGGGAGGTAGAGCTCACAAATCTGTTTTAAGAGCCTCCATGTGATTCTAATATACCCTCACATTGGAGGACTATTAGACTATTCGATTATCTTTAAAGCCCTTTGTTTAGTTATTTGCTTTCCAGATAATGAAAGACTTTAATAGAATAAAAGTTGTTCCCAAAGAAATTTTGTAAATAGAACATCATGACTACATTTATGAGAGGGTTTTTATACTATCTTGGATATTTAATATATGGTGATTTGAAAAGAATACAAAATTTCATTTTGATTGTCACCCTCCCCCATTGGCTGGCAATCTTGAAAATGTTTGAAAAGTTCCTGTTCACATTATTCATGCTATGAAAAAGCTATTTCAAGGCAAAATTTTCCCTCCAGTATGAGGAGAATGACCAAATCCAAGTGCACATTTCTCTATTATTATTCTTTTGGGTTCTTTGGAATAACAGCCTGATAATTTACATAGATGGAGAATTAAAGTTTCATTATTGTCTGTAAAGAGATTTAAACCTAGAAAAAACTTGAATCAATAAAACCACTGTCCAAATTGCCATTTATATTAGGTATATAGTCTTCACATGGCATTCTTTTTCATTGCCTAAAACATTCCCCATGTTTGCATATTCTTACCACTTGCTAAACAAATTGACCACAGTTTACCAGCAATTCCAAACACAGTTTCCCATCTGGTTAGCAGCCTGTATCTAGTAAGATCTTCATATTTATTTCTTTTTAGATCACATAGGGTTTACATGCAAAGATTCTTTGTCTGTAATCCCAGTGTGTGACCTTGAGCAAGTCACTTCAGCTGTGTGGGCCCCAGTTTCCTCATTATAAAATAAGGGATTTGGTTTGCCTTGTCTTTAAGGTCTGTAGAGCTAAGAGTCTGTGATTCATTGTCGCTATATTCTTTCCCTTCTTTTTCCTCAACCCTCAGACCTATTTTTACTCGTGTTTAAGGCTCTTCTAGGACGCAGCCTACAGCTCAGCCGCAGTACACGAATCTTAAGCTATACTTTAGCCAAAGACCTTTCCTGCCAAATCCTATAAAAAGGAAGAACTTGAAAAAGGAATCTGATTAATGGGATGTCTTCCTCTTTTCAGAAAGGAAACTTTGAATTAATCCTGCAACACAGGGCAAAGACTTAAGCTATTATTTTTCTTTCATGTTTGTATAGCTATTTATAACTTCTTTCAGATATCTATTTACATCAACTTTAAGTTGAAATAGTTTGCCAATGCAGAGATCATGCCTGTGTACTTGCTTAGCTAAATGCTAAGTGTAATTATTACTGGTATGTAAATAAATGCTTTTTCATAATTAAAAAACAGTAATATAATTACATATGTGTAAGTGTTAATATAGACAGGAATACTACTACTAACTAAACATCAGCAATAAACTAGGATTTTATATATTAAAGATATTACTCCTCATAACATTCTTGCATAATAAAATTGTGACATCGATTTTACAAAACTGTACCTAAGGCGTATGCCTGTGTTCTTGTGTTAATAAGAATTAGAACTCATTTCAAATTTCATTTTCTGCCCTCCACAGATCGTGTTATGAAATATCTCAGTATTGAATAAAATAGCTAGGTTGAGAAGAGCCATGTGCATTCTTCTCTTTCAAATGTTTTAAAATGTATAAAAGATAGATTAATATATGTAGATTTATTTAACATAAGAAATTGCAAAAGTGAGGAAGAACTGATGCAGAGCAAGATGAGTACTATTTTCCCTTCTAAATTGGTCATCTGCAGGTCTGCCTCCTATACATGTTAGTACATGTGACTAACAACCTAATGAAACTTTAGAAGAGCTATACCTTCAAAAAGAATAGCTTTGTATACTTCAGTGAATGAGCAGACTTTAAAAATGATGGTTTTATGAAATAGAAAATGGAGCATTCCAAATAACCAGGAAAATATTTATACTCTTTATTTCAGAAAGTATAAATTCAAAATGTCGTTGAACAAAATATTGTGAAATAGGCCAGGCATGGTGCCTCATGCCTGTAATCCCAGCACTTTAGGAGGCCAAACGGGGCAGATCGCTTGAGCCTGGGAGTTCCAGACCAGCCTGGTCAACATGGCAAAGCCCTGTCTCTACAAACAATGCAAAAATATTAGCTGGGTGTGGTGGCACGCACCTGTAGTCCCAGCTACCTAGGAGGCTGAGGTAGGAGGATTCCTTGAACCCAGGAGGTGGAGTTTTGATCATGCCACTGCTTTCGACAGAGGGAGACCCTGTCTCAAACAACAACAAAATATTGTGAAATTATAAGCATGTTACTTCTCCTAGTTAGCAGGGTTCTAGTCAACGGTTTCAGTGTGTAAAGGAAAAAAGAGAATCTTTGCTAGTGAAAGTAACCTTTCATGAGGTTCTCTCTCCTGCCTATAATTTCTATACTTGTGAAAAGATATTTTTTTGTGTGCCAAAAGCTACTATGATTAAATTTTAGTGAATTCTATCTCTCTGACTGATACCTGCACTGTGTGTGACTTTAATACTTCTGCTTCTGGCCTAAAACGCTGTTGGAGGAAAATGAGAAACAGCGTGAAAGCATCGTTTCACTTTACAAGGATTACTTGGAGAAAGAGAAAGGCCTTGTGCGTCATTTTGCTCTGTATATTAGGAACATATCTACATGGTAAATTACCTGACTGAGACTATTATTAATTGATCGTTACTATGTACAAAACATAATGAGAAATACAGAAAGTGGAGTGATTGGGTCCCTGCCTCAAGTAAGTCTTCATTTTCGTTGGGGAAATTATTTCCAAGACCCAGGATAGAAGGGATATATCTATATCTATATCTGTATAGAAAACAGAATCTCTCTCTCTCT